>NC_073698.1:73837564-73975064 GCF_023634085.1 Falco cherrug | reverse complement strand
AAAAAAACTAAAGCTGAGTTGGGGGGCTTCTTGTGCAATTTTCCCCCCATTCATTCCAAAATATTTGAACTTCAGTACAAAGAGCAGCAGTAAACAAAGGGTCTAGCAGATGGCTGAGAGCAGAGTTATCGATCATGGCATCTCAATGCCTGCAAATGTCTCATGTCTCTTGCACGCTATTTTGCAGAAGGTGTTAGATCACAATCAACAACACAAAGGATTTGAACACCCAGGTAATGGTGAAGATCTCCACATCAGAAAAGTCTCAGTGGGTTACCACCCCCCAGACTAAAACAGGTAGCACAGCTAATATGGTGTAGATTAAAAACAAGAGGTAAAACACATAGTCAAAAGAGAGTCTTTACTTCTTAATTTTAGTTAAACCTACAACTATAAAGTTATCCCACAGTCAAATCAGAATTGTTTTCAACATTTACATCCTGGCTGAAGTGCTGCCTCCGCTACCATGGGACTCGGTGTGAAGGCTATCCTCAGCAGTGAACTCAAGGGAATGGGGAGAAAGTGTGAGCATCAAAAGTGTCACAGCTTTAAGAGACAAAGGTCAGACAACTGAATGTTGGGGTGTTTTTTTTATTTTACCTCAGATGTTACGTATCAGCCTTTTAGAGCACCATTTAGTTTGATGTGAAAGTGTATTTAAAGAAACCAAGCTAAATCTACCCCACTATTAACAGGCTCTGCTGTATGTCAAGGAGGAATTTGGCAGCATTTCCCCATATTCTGCTGGGCATTTGGCAGAATGTGATATCTGTTGAATGCTCAAAGAAAATCCACTTGGTGTTTGTTCTGTTGCAAGATATTTTGATGTGACTCTTTGAAGCTGAGAAACCAAAGGAGTTGAAAGACAGAGAACTTACGCAACCTTTTGTTCCAGTGCTGCTTATGCAGCAACAGGAAAATTCATAGAAAAATTAATTGACTCTTTTAAGAAAAGGAAGAGCAAGCTGTCTGGAAGGACACTTTTGAAAGTGATGACTAGAAGTCTTGCTTATATAAGCCTCTATGTGATTTTGTATTGCAAGTACATTAACTGTATCACAGTCAGAAAATTTGTAACTAATGCCATGCAGACATCCTCCATTAGCTGTTAAAATTTAGATTTTATTCCAGACTTCCAGGTATTGTTTAGGAAAGACACTTAGTCAGTCATTCCTAGAGAATAATAAAACCTGGGCAGAAAAAAAGAGGGATGTCAGCAGCTATGTCCTTTTTCCTTTCTTCCTCCTTCTGCAAAAAGACAAACAATCTTTTGTTTTCAAACTTATGGCCTTGCTTAGCTAGAACAGAAATCACAGATTCACACAGAATCACAGAAGGTCTGAGGCTGGAAACCACCTCTGGAGGTCATCTAGTCCAACCACCAGCCACAGCTGGTTGCCCAGGACCATGTCCAGTTGGATTTTGAGTATCTCCAAGGATGGAGACTCCACAACCCCTTCAGGCAACCTGTTCCTGTGTTTGACCACCCTCACAGTAAGAAGTGCTTTTTTATGTTCAGATTGAATTTAATCTTTTTTTGGTTTGTGCCCATTGCCTCTTGTCTGTCACTGGGCACCACTAAGCAGGCCCTGACTCTTCTTTACTGCCCACATTTGGGTATTTATACACATGGAAAAGATCCCCCTGAGCCTTCTCCTCTCCAGGCTGAACAGTCCTAGCTCTCTCAGCTTTTCCTTTCATAAAAGGTACTCCAGTCCCTTAATCATCTTTGTGGCCCTGCACTAGGCTTGCTCCAGTATGGCCATGCGCCTCTTGTACCGGGGAGCCCAGCACTCCAGATGTGCCTCACCAGCGCTGAGCAGAGGGAAAGGATCACCTACCTCAAAGCTTTGCCTAATGCAGCCGAGGATGCCATTGTCCTTCTTTGCTGCAAGGATGCATTGCTGGCTCATGGTCAGCTTGTTGTCCACTAGCTTTGCCTTCCCTGCCAAGCTGTTTTCAGCTGGTCAGCCCCAAGCCTATGCTAGTGCCTGAGGTTGTTCCCCTCCAGGTGCAGGGCTTTGCACTTCTCTTTGTTGAACCTCATGAAATTCTTGTCACCCTGTTTCTCCAACCTTTCAAGATCACTGTCTAAAGATAAGCAAATTATTTTGCACTGGTGACACTTCTGTGTAAATGTACAATGTGTGGTTTATCCACTCTTTTGACATGCACAAGTGTAACAAATAGTACATTGTGGAGGGTGGCAGTTATAACATCCATTGCTATAACAATAGCATAATAAATTATTGTTCTTTAAGAGAAAATGGAGTGTGAGATGCTGTTGTACTAGAGACCATGCGGAGTACACAAATTATAGGCAGCATCTACAAAGAGCAAAAGGCTGAACTAAAAAAGAAGCAGGGAGTTAGGTGGGTGAGGAAAGGATAGCACATACTGAGTAAATGTAGTTCTCAAACAGTAGGAAACAAACCTGTTTGATGTCTTGATGTGATTTTACTCTCAGGCCTCTGAAAGAATCAAGAGTTGAAGGTGGAATACAAATGCTCTGACGCCATTCACACATTCTGTCAGCATTTACATAGGCGTTTGCAGCTCAGTCTTTGAAGACAAGGAAGAAACTTTGCAAACAAAGCCAGCCTGAGGGGTAAAATAATTTAGCAAATCTAATAAAAATGTGTCCTCTAAGATACAGATAAGCTATTGGACCACACACCAGCATAGAAAGCATCTTAGTAGTATCAGATGTATTTCTGTCCTTGTAGTACTCTGATGATACAGTCAGCTGCCTCCGGGTATTTTGGAACAGTATCATTATCACAACATCCTATGTTATTTTGCATAGAAGTTCAGTTTATTGCTTCAGTACTTAACTTTTTAAGTGCAAGAAGCCTTGAGGGGTCTTACAGACCAGATAACATGAGCATGCACATCATACCAAGGAGGGCTATAAAAAGTGCGACACAGCTGAAGCCAAAATAACCTTGCTGGTCAGAATAATTGACACTGCAAGTTACAAAGTTTGATGAAGACAAAGAGCTAGTTTGATTTCTGTAGGTTTCCAGAAACACTAAAATTTGCTTAAAATATCAATTCAGTAACCAACATGCACATCGTATATTCTCAAAATAGAATATTGCTTTCTCTCTGTTTACATGATGAGAATAGCTTGAAGCAGTCTGTATTTCTTCCACCAAACCCAACCTGATCACTCGGGACACTTTCCCTCAGAACATCCCCCAAACAGGTGGCTCTCCCTGGTGCAACAAACAAATCAAGTGCAATCAAATCTTCAGGGATAAAATCTTTCATGCTGCTTATGTTTACAGTCCAGTGGGACATGACACAAGAGCACTATCTTTCAGTTTCTGCCTGGCTTAATACTATATACAAGCTATATAATCGTGTGAAACAAGGTTTCAAGTACAAAAGGCAGCATAGTGCTTTCTCTAGACAAATACTGAAAAAAATAAGGCCAAAATAATCTTTCAGGTGTTTATAAATAAGAGAAAATGAGCTCTCCATTTTGTCTAGTTTTACTTGTAACCTTCTCAAATAGTGAGAACTATGCTTGCTTGCTATTCTTCCCCTTTACTGTATTCCAGGATTTTTTTTTATTTTATTTTTTTTTGTTCCTGGATCCCTATTATTTACCTTCTTTTTCAAAGCCTCCAGTAAATATGTCTCACTGACATAATCATAGTATCTGGAAATAGAATAATTTGTTTAAGAAATTGAAAAACTGTATAAAACTAAATTCACACTGCCTATTCTAAATTCAGGTTAAAGTATGAGTGTTAACAGAGTACCACTTCAGCCTACCTGGAAGATTTTTCACCTATCTGTGTAAAACATGTACTAGTAACAGCAGAACAGGCTAGCAAAATTTTATGTTTGATTCAGTTTGATAATCCCTATATTCTTGTTTGTTTTCAAACACTGGAGCGTGAAGGTAGTTTTCCATACACTGTGGTGAGGCACACAGTTCAGATACCCCTGTGGATATCTGTCAGTCTCACAGGACCCCATGCAATGAGCAACCATCTTTCTTGCTCATTAGAATCTGCCATCATCTGAACACAAGTTTAAAAAATCTGATTGATAAAAGCCACATAAAGATTCTCTGGGATTGTCTTACTGATGCTCATGAGCCCATACACAGCCAAGTGAGGGAGAGGAAGCTTCCTGAATAAGTAGCAACAAAAGGTAGCAATTGTTGCTTGAATTAGACCCTACTGTTTCCTCCCTGAAGAGGTTAAGGACTGGACAAATACAGCAAATTCAACTTTTCTGCTGAGCTGATATTGTAACTTTTAGCTGCAGAGAGAGAGCAGCTGTCATAGCCTCCCTCACCATTTTCAGGATTGCCAATGCCTCTGTATCAGAAACTCTTTGCAGAGTGCTTCTGGGTGGGTGGTGGTCAGAAGAGGTGTTCATACTATCAGATGTGGCCAGCTCTAATGCAGACATTACCTCATAGTTAGTCGGCCTCCACCCTCTTCATAGCCAGTACAGAAAAAAACATCAGGTTTAGGGAACTATCCATTTAATCCTAAAGGAAACATAAAAAGTAGGTCAGGTGAATTATACTCCCACGTCTTCCCTCTCTCTCATGTTCGTGTAGGCTCAGAACAACTAGCTCAGATGTGAGCATGCATCGAAACTGAGCTGGGATGAGTGCTACCTAAGGTCACTTTTTATGCAGTATGCTTTCTCAGGATCCTTGTGTGTTTCAGAGGATACTTACACCTCCAGAATCAACAATTAAATGACAGACAAAGGAAGTTTCTTCCTAACATCAGGTGAGTAGTGAAGGTCAGATTGAGCAACAAGCTGCAGGTATCTAAATGTAAGTGTCTGAATGCAGGGACTGGATTTAATTGTACACACATAGGTATCTGGCATGACCTGAAATGCCCATAGTGTTGTGCCTGGTCTCCAGCTGTCACACCAGATTTCATAGTTCTTCAAGAAGGAGGAAATAATCTACCTAAAGTCTAATAATAAATGTCAGTAACAGCCCATGAGCTGCAGTAAGATGGCTCTTTGAGTAGTACTTTTCCCCTTGATGTCTAGGAACAATATCCTAGACAAATACTGTGATACCCTTAGCAGTTTCTCCAAAAGCAAATTGGTATGAAAGCATGGCATTTAGCTTGCTGAGTTGACCAAGTGTTAGCTGTCTCACATCCACTCAAGCGAATCATCTGTTGTCTCCCTATGAAAAGCAACAGATATCTCTAAGAGCTGTTCACCCCATCTGAGATATCTAAGTCAGTTTGGATAACTTCTGGGGGTTCCTGTTTGTCTCCATTGACTAGAGTGCAGCTAAGACAGAAGCTCAAACTAGTCCACTAACTTTTACATGGGTGAGTGTTGCAGCACGATCAAACTAGTAAACTGCAACAAGGCTTTACCTTGGAGTAAAGGAGGAGGAGGAGCAGTGTCGTCTGACCTCTGGAGGAAGGAGATGCAGCACAGACAGTAGAATCTGACCAGTGGTAAAGCCTTGTTGCAGTTTACTAGTTTGATTGTGCTGCAACAATTGGTGCCCCGTGTGAGGCTAAGCTGGACTCCAACTACAACAGGTCAGTTTGAAAGAGATAAATCCTGCCTGAATGTCCAACAATGCAGTTGGCACTGTGGGTTTTGTGTTTTGCTTTTTATATAGAAGGGACTGGAACCCTACACAATCACATTAAATACATATTGAAAATGGTCCCATATAAACTAAGAGGTTATTGGGGGCTTTTAAGAAATACACACAATGAATGTCGATTGCCAATGCACAAATCTTTAAAAAAAAGACATTCCATATACAACAGCTACTCATTGAACAGCCTTTTAAAATATGCCTACACTCATAGGTAAAACAGCAAAGAAAGCATATGGAAATGTCAAACTTCCCCAGGTCTGTCATTAGGTTTGTCCATTAGAAAGAAAACTTCCCAGCAGTCATGTGAAAGAAGTTCCTAAGTAATCATTCACACATAGTGTGTGTTTTGCCTCCATCCCATCTTCAAAGCATCCCCTGGTGGTCCCTTTATAGGTATGAGATAGTCTTTTTCTCCTCCCTCCACATGAAAGTCAGTCCCAAATCTCAACCAATAGCTTCCATGTGAACATGGGATCTGCCCAGGGGGGTACTAGCAGAAATCTAAAACAAGCTTTGATGTTCCAATATGATAATATGAGACCACACGGACAATTGCCCCTATGAAATATTAAATGCAGATTCTTTTGATGTCAAGAAATAAGATACTATTATAATTTAATACAATTCTCTGAAAGATGAAAATAAATAATAGTGAATGAAAACATACCAGATATGAATATTTTTAATGTGGGTAGAGACATTCCAGATTATTTTTACTTGCTTTCTTTTGAGGCAGAACTTTTCTGGTCTGGGTTATTCAAAAAATATTTTTATCTGAACAATTTGTTCTTTCAAAGTTTTTATAACCATTCAGAAATTTTTGAAAGCTGAGTATCTACTTTGCTGAGTCTGTCTCCATATTAGGCCACCTAAAATGAGGTCCATGACATCATAGCTGGAATATCTTTCAAGCTTATTAAAAAAGTTGCTGACCAAAAAATAAGATCAATAGGTCTATACAATGTTCAGTGTAACTTGTGTGACAGATCTTACTCTTGCAGAGTATAAGTGGCATGTTCATATGTTGATTATATGACTTCGTTTACTTTATAGTGTTGCTGTGACAGAGGAACCAACGCAGTTTATTATGATGAGGGCATGGAGCATTTTGCTAAACCCAGTTTTGAACATAGGAATCAAGAACATGCCATCAATGGGCAGGTCTTCACTGAGTACTTATTTAGGCAAACATCTGTCATTGACGTTATTTCATGGCTTGCGGTAACTATACAAAATATGACCAAAAATTCTTCTTTAGTTTCTAATGGAGCTCTGGTAATGGTTAGAGTGGGTTTATAGTGCAGGAGTTAAGCTACATATATGATGTTACTAAAATTCACATCCCTACACAGTTTAAAACTCACTAGCTGTTTATAGCTTGGCAAACTTCAACTATAGAGAGAGAGAGAGAGAGCTGAAAAACCCCATGCCATAGGACTGCTGAAGGAAGGTTTCATTTCTGTTATGCTTTTTGGTTTTTAAGATTTTTGAATAACTGACATTACTTCATTGTTCAACATATATGGTGCAGCTACTTCTGAGAACGATGCTACATAAAATATTCTTTAGATCACATTACAAACAAAAGAGGAAAATTGTTCTGGCTCCTCCAAAATTTGGTATAAAGTTCATATTAATGTAAGGACAGTGCCTCGTACTGTAAATTTCCCCAAATCTGGCCAAGTTATAAACTTGTGAAAAATCATACACCCCCTACCTCTCTGAAACTTTATACATAGTCTTGTCAGTCTTGTAACTAAATGTGATGCTGCTTGACCATGTAGCTGCCACTCCTTGGGAAGCTTCACTCCAACTGCAGCAAACCATGCTCTGCCAGCACTGGTCATGGATGATGCCACAGGCCCCCACTCTGAGCCCACACCATGTTCTTCTGTCCCTGCAGCATGCCACAGGAGAGATGCATTTGGAAGTGGAGTAGGAAATGAGGAGAGGAGTGGGGTAGTGGTTTGAAGATGTGGTGAAGAAGAAGGTGTCAGTATCTGAACAGACCTGAGAGATGGAAAATCCATCCCTGAGAGATGGAAAATCATTAAGGAGGTGGCATTAAGAGCAGGTAATGAGAATGAGTAATAAGTGGTAAGGCAAAACACTGGAGCAAAAAAAAAAAAAAAAAAAGAGAGGAAGACCTGGAGCTGGGGAAGAGTGGGAGCACAGGATGTATTCCATCTATTAGGACATATTTCCCTTAGGACCTGGGTAGAGGAGAGCTGCATACAGCTATATCCAATGAAGGAATGACAAAGATACTACATAGCTGTCCTGCAATCAAGAACATATAGAATCATAGAATCACAGAATCTCTTAGGTTGGAAAAGATCTTTAAGATCATTGAGTCCAACTGTTAACCTAGCACTGCCAAGTCCACTACTAAACTATGTCCCTAACTGCCACATCTACATATCTTTTTAAACACCTCCAGGGATGGTGACTCAGCCATTTCCTTGGACAGTCTGTTCCAGTGCTTGACAACCCTTTCAATGAAGAAAATTTTCCTAATATCCAATCTAAACCTCCACTGGTACAACTTGAGGCCATTTCCTCTTGTCCCGTCACTTGTAACTTGGGAGAAGAGGCCCACACCCACCCTGCTACAACCTCCTTTCAGGCAGTTGTAGGGAGCAGTAAGGTCTCCCCCGAGCCTCCTTTTCTCCAGGCTAAACAACCCCAGTTCCCTCAGATGCTTCTCACAGGACTTGTTCTCTGGACCCTTCACCAGCTTCGTTGCCCTTCTCTGGACACGCTCCAGCACCTCCATGTCTGTCTTGCAGTGAGGGGCCCAACACTGAACACAGGATTCGAGGTGCGGCCTCACCAGTGCCCAGTACAGGGGTATGATCCCTTCCCTAGCCCTGCTGGCCACACTGTTTCAGATATAAGCCAGGATGCTGTTGGCCTTCTTGGCCACCTGGGCACACTGCTGGCTCATGCCCAGCCGGCTGTTGACCAGCCCCACCAGGCCCTTTCCCACCAGGCAGGTTTCCAAGCCTGTAGTGTTGCGTGAGGTTGTTGCGACCCAAGTGCAAGACCCGTCACTTCTCCTTTTTGAACCTTATACAAATGGTCTCAGTCCATGGATCCAGCCTGTCCAGACCCCTCTTTAGAGCCTTCCTACCCTCAAACAGATCAACACTCCCACCCAAGCTGGTGTCATCTGCAAACTTACTGAGGATGCACTTGATCCTCTTGTCCACATAATTGATAAAGATATTAAACAGAACTGGTCCCAATACTGAGCCGTGGGGAGCACCACTTGTGACCAGCCATCAACTGGATTTAACTCTATTCACAACCACTCTTTGGGTCTGGCCATCCAGCCAGTTTTTTCCCAGTGAAGAGTATGCCCATCCAAGCCATGAGCAGCAAGTTTCTCCCTGAGAATGCCGTAGGAAATGGTATTGAAGGCATTACTAAAGTGTAGGTAGACAACATCCACAGCCTTTCTCTAATCCACTAAGCAGTTCACGTTGTCATAGAAGGAGATCAGGTTAGTCAAGCAAGACCTGCCTTTCATAAACCTCTTCTGACTGAGCCTGATCACCTGATGGTCCTGCACGTTTGTGTGATGGCGCTCAGGATGATCTGCTCCACAACCTTCCCCAGCATCAAGGTCAGGATGACAGACCTGTAGTTCCTTGGATCCTCCTTCTGGCCCTTCTTGCAGATATACAACATATTTATTAACTACCAGCCAACTTGGACCTTCTCAGTGAGCCAGGGCTGCTGATCAGCGGTTGAAAGTGGCTCTATTAGCACTTCTTCCAGCTCCCTCCGTACCCTTGGGTGGATCCTATCTGGCTCCATAGACTTGTGTGTGTCTACATGGTATAGCAGGGTGCTAATCATTTCCTCTTGGACTACGGGGGCTTTGTTCTGGTCCCTGTCCCCGTCTTCCAGCTCAGGGGGCTGGGTACCAAGAGAAAAACTGGTCTTACTATTAAAGACTGAAGCAAAGAAGGCATTAAGTACCTAAGCCTTTTCTTCAAGCTTTGTCACTATGTTTTCCCTCGCATCCAATAAAGGATGGAGATTCTTCTGAGCCCTCCTTTTGTTGCCAATATATTTATAGAAACATTTAAAATTGTTTTTTACAGTGGTAGCCAGATTCTAATTGGGCTTTGGACCTTTTAATTTCCTCCCCGCATAAACTCACAGCATCCTTGTATTCCGCCTGAGTTGCCTGCCTCTTCTTCCCAAGGTCATAAACTCTCCTTTTTATCCTAAGTTCCAGCCAAAGCTCTCTGTTCAGCCACATCAGTCTTCCCCTGTACCAGCTCATTTTTTTGGCACATGGGGACATCCTGCTCCTGCACCTTTAAGACTTCTTTCTTGAAGAATGTCCAGCCTTGCCGGACTCCCTTGGCCTTCAGTACTGTTTGCCAAAGGACTCTGTCAACCAGTGTCCTAAAAAAGGCCAAAGTCTGCCCTCTGGAAGTCCAAGGTGGCAGTTCTGCTGACCTTCCTCCTTACTTCTCTGAGAATCCAAAACTATCATTTTGGATATCACTGTGCCCAAGATGGCCTCCAACCATCACATCATCCACAAGTCCTTCTCTGTTCACGTACAACAGGTCTAGTGAGGCACCTTCCCTAGTTGGCTCACTCACCAGCTAAGTCAGGCAGTTATCTTCTACACACTCCACGAACCTTCTAGACTGTTTGCTTTCTGCTGTGTTGTATTTCCAGCAGAAATCCTGTAAGCTGAAGTCCCCCACGAGAACACAGATAGCGATTGTGAGATTTCTCTTAGCTGCTTATAGAATATTTCATCTGCCTCTTCATCCTGGTGGGGTGATCTGTAACAGACTCCCACCATATCTGCCTCATTGGCCTTCCTCCTGATTCTTATCCATAAACATTCAACTCTTTCATCACCATCATTAAGCTCTAGACAATCAAAACACTCCCTAACATACAGGGCTACCTCATCGCCTTTTCTTTCCCATCCCTTCTGAAAAGTTCACAGCTATCCATTGCAGCACTCCAGTTCTGTGAGTCATCCCACCATGTTTCCATGATGGCAGCTTTGTCATAATTTTCCTGCTGCACAATGGCTTTCAGCTGCCTCTATGTGTTGCCCATGTCATGTGCATTATTTGTGTAGATGCACTTCAGTTGGCCTATTGATCCTGCCACCTTTTGGGGGGGAGAAGCCCTAATTCCTACATGATCATTGTCAGGCACTTCTGTGGTATCTGAGACATCAATAACCCTCGTGTCTTTGCTGCCACATGGATCTCCAACCCCTATCTGCACTGAGATGGCAGATTGAAAGACCATCCCTCAAACCTTGACATGGTGCCCCCAGGCTTATCACTAGCAAGCCTGATTTTATCCCTTTCCCCCTTCAAATCTAGTTTAAAGCTCTTTCAATGAGCCCTACTAACTCCTGCACAAATATCCTTTCCCCTCTATGAAACAGATATACATCGTCTGTTGTTAGCAGGCCTGGTGTCACACAAACTGACCCATGATCAAAACCTCCAAAATTCTGCAGGTGACGTCAGGCTCATAGCCAGGTATTAATCTGCTGGCTCTTCGTGTTTCTTCTCTCATCATTCCCTGCAACTGGAAGGGTACAGGAGAACAATGATCCTTACCCCTTAACCAGTCATATAGTACAGGTGTATAGTAAAATGGGAAAATAAGAATGCCACAACTTTCCTGCTACTTTTCCAACGCATCCACACCTCTTAACAACTGTGTAAAATCAACATCTTTTGAATCTCAATATTTCTGCTTCGTTATGAGGCTCCAGAATCACTGGTCAAATGCGTTCCTCCACCCCCCTCTAGTGGGAGGTCCACACAGCAAGTGTTTCCTCCCTTTCCCAGTTTCCACCATACTTTGAAGAATAAAGGGCTGCTCCGCACACCCAACAACCCCGGTTCTGCTTCAGTAAGTTTACTTGTGTGGGGACACATTCATACATGGGAACTATTCAATTTTTATTTTTTCCCCTCACATTTTATGTGTTCAAATTAATTAGTTCTAAGCCACAAGGCTACAATGAAAGAATCTTTAAACTGCAAAATTGCCCAGAAGTCCAGCATTAGAAAATGTCCAAATAAAGTTAAATTCAATTCATCACTATATGAATATGTGTTATGCCTGAAGATTGAAATTAAAGATCATAAGACTCCCACTTCATTAAAAATATGGGAAGAACAGCGCTTAGGCGTGAATCAGTTTTGTGTCATGTCGGAAGATGACTTGATGCTTTGGAGATGGGCACTGCATGAGGCAGATGAACAAAAATGATTGTGACAAAAGTCACTGAATGTTCCTGGAAAACCAGATTTCATCCTGTCTTTGTCAGAGACTTCCTTTGAAAATCATATAAATTCTCTGTTCTCACACCCTGGACATACAATGTGTGATCCTGCAATCTTTTTTGAAGAGTCGCTGAGCTTTTGCAGAAGTCACTAAGATAAATAGAAGCACTACTCTGAGCATACATACTGCTATATACTCTGAGAAATCAGACCTCAGGCATCTCAAATTATCACCCCAAATTAGCTGGCACTTTTTACAATTCCCTATCTGTAAAATGGGGAGAATGATACCACAGGGCCATTATGAAGATAAATTCATTAATTCCTGTTAATAAGTAAGATACTATGAAGAAAAAGCACCAGGGAAAAGTTCATTAGGAAATTAATAATTATGTATTCAGTGTAATGTTTGGACAGTGTGCAGAAAATTAGGCATGGGGACATATATTAAGTGATGAGAAGAAAAAGAAATACTGCATGGTTGCTCATTTTTTGAGCGCTGTCTGCCTTGTGGACTGAATGAGGAAGGGAGTCCTGTGGGTGGACATAGCTGTGTAATTAAAGACTGCATGCATAATGCATGCACACAAGGCCACAGTAATTTTCTTATTTCTCTCTTTGCATTGTGACTTTGTAATCATAACACTTCTTTACTAAGTATACTGTGGGTTGATAAACACATATATAGAATATGAAATAAATTGCTTAATGTTACAGGTGGGAAATGGCTAGCTCCCAGCTTAAGGAATGTCAGGGTTTCCCCAGGTTCTTTATCCTGGTAAAGCTTGTGGAGAACCAGAAGGCCCACCACTTTGGGCACCACCAAAAATGCTATGTCCTTGCACGAAAGTTAATCTTTTTCTTGCATCAGTATTATCTGCTTTGTGAGCGAAATAAAGCACAGGTCAGCCTGTACCTAACTGTGGAGTCCAAGAAATCTTCATATTCCTCAGAAGCTGAGCCAGGTGAGCAGAGCTGGCATGCAGATGGTGCCACTCCGGGCATTGATTGCATTCTATGGAAAACAGAGGTAAAGAGTTCTCAGGCTGGAGTTCATATGAGCCTTATTTTAATAAGCATGTGCACACAATTACTCAGATTAGAGAAGCCAATCTCCTAAAATGTTCTGAAGAGGTGATTTCCAGTGCTTTATAGCCTGAGCAGATATGAATTCATTTCCTTCTTTCCCCAAAGAAAACAGGAATTATTTCTTAGGTATAATAATATTTTCTTCAGAATTTCAAGCCATGTCACAGAGCAGAAGTGGGAAAGATAGGTTTTCTTTTCAAATCTTTGACAAAACTTTTTACAACATTTCTCATGCTGAACTGTCTCTATCAGATTTCCCAAAATTTCTGACTGAAGGGGTGTGAAAGCCTGGGCAGAAGCCAGCTAGAAAAAGTTTAGCAAGCTTCAAAGTAGCTGAAAGCAAAAGATTCCAGGGAAATGTAGTAGATATCTATAATTGTGCTACTGCCAGTGCTACCTGTAATACAACTGTTGTGAAATGTCACAGAAGCTTTCAGACATGTATAATGCACATCAGGTGCATCTGAGGTCTTCTCAGTAAATAATAGTCATAGAATCATTTAGGTTGGAAGAGACCTTTGAGGCCATCAAGTCCAACCGTTAATCCAGTACTGCCAAGTCCAGCATTAAACCATGTTGCTAAGGACCATGTCTACATGTTTTTTAAATACCTCCAGGGATGGTGATTCAATGTGGCTATTCTGTCAGCATCTCAATAGTTGATTGCTTTGTCAAGCTACCATATGATTTTTTTTTTCCAAATCTGCCTTAAAGTTGTCAAGCAAGTTGATTCAAAACTCACTGTAATTGGTAAAAAAGTACGTTAAAATTGGCTTCACTGCAGATAGTATCGGTTGGCACTGATCTGCTCAACCACAGGGGCTGAAGGAGCTCATCAGCCATTCCTACATCAAGCTGGCAATGTCTGCGTGGCATCTGGCTATTTATTTTCATGATACTTGGAAAAGACAAGACTAAGGCCAGAAGGTCATCTTACCTTCTTCTGAATAATGGATAGTTTAGGTTGCCAGGCAAATCATAATATTTTTTAGTTGAATAAAACTTTCAGGCAGGAGAGACTTTACAAGGTGGTAATTGTGCAAGTGGGTTCACAGTAGATTTTCAGTCCTAAATGCTGTGGACAAACAGTTTGAATTTTTTTTTTTTTTTTTTTTAATTTCTGAGGTGCTGCCCACTGTCAATCTGGGTAACACTCTCTGCAAAACATAATGGGGACAAATTTGCTAATACAAGTAAGTATCTAAGCATGAGTTACCTCCTGGGTGTAACAAAAGCCCTTTAGAGAGTGAAGCTGGTTAAACACTTCTGGAAATCCTCCTTGACCTCTGCTTATACTTTTGAGTGACTGAAGCAATTGGGAAATCTAGTTGTTAAAATGTTTTCTGCATGTATGCTCTTCTCAAATTGCTTACACCTGAATTTCTCATGTTACTGAAAATGCAACAAATTTCTCAGCTAACCTAATATAATCATTCCTAGAAAAATTATTTGGCATGAGTTTTGGTTTTTCTTGGGAGGAAATGAATTTACTTTTGTCTGCAAATGAATGTGTGTATGAATGCATGTTAGAATGTGTATGTGTGTTTATGCATACACTTTATATCTAAAATTCTTAATTTCATCTAATAACTTACTAGTTAGTCATCAAGCTTAATAAAGATCATGCAGTCCACACTGAAGAACAGCCTTTGTTACTTTGGGTATTAGCAGCCAAGTTAAGTACCTCTGGCAGTTTGGATGGCATTAGACTTTGTCAAAATAAATTCAAGACAATATAAGCCTGACAAAGGCAACTGTTGGCTGAAATGTGGAAAGGTTGCAACAGGGAATGACAAACATGGTAATTTTCTAACATAAAATGAACATTTTTTTAATTGAGTTTCCTGATTAAGCAAGTTAGCACCAAAACAATTTGCCTAGTAGCATGCAGAGGAGGACTTTGTTCTTGTTTTCAACTTATTTTTGTTGTTTTCTATTTGGTAAGATAGGGGCTTCTGCTTTATATGAGGTTTCACCCTGTAAACAAGTTCATTTAACAATTCTGTGCTGAGTGGCATATTTCCTTTGAATGATCTCTATTTCTAATGTGACATGGTGAAAGTTATTATTTTCCACTTTGTCAGGAGGCTGTATAGTGGCAGTCATCAGTGCTTGGTCATATAATGCTAATTCAGCAAACAGCAAATGAGACAAAACTTTTGCTGTGTGTACAAGGCCACATAAAACTGTTGCATTAAGTGCAACCAAACCACAGGAACAGGCTAAATCCAACGGTTGTGATGAATGATGTGACAAAATAATCTAACTAAATAAGGGGTCTGTTCAGGAAAAATTAGGCTCCAGTGCTGCTAATGTTTATTAGGGTCAGATCAGCATCTCCAATCTTAGTAAAACCCACTGTTGCAGAGAAGGGAAGGAGGATGAAATTGGGTTCTATTACTTTAGGGTGAGGGAAATTGAGTTAGCAATCCTAATGGATATAGTTGTCAGCATGGGAACCCCAATTTGATGAGGAAATAGTGAGAAGATATTTGAAGCCCTGCCGTACTTACAAACAGGTGAGCTACACTGCCTCTGAGAGATGAAGACCAGTGGCAGCTTGCTATTGCTGTCTGTGAAGAACCGAGATGCTCTAAAATGCCTCCTAAGTCCCTCTTGGTGCATGTTGCACCAGAAGGGGGGTGGCAGGGGCTGAGAAAATGGGACCCACGATGCATGTGTGAAGCTGATGTGGCCTTGTAGCCTCTCTTGCCCTTGCTCACACAGTGCTTGGTGTGTGCATTCGTCATTCAGAAAGGACCACCAGAGGTGAGGTGTGCCATCTGGGAGAGATATAGTGATACCTGCTGCACAGGAGAAACAGAACATTTAAGTCCCAGCAGTCAACCAGGAACTTAACTTTTCCACATCAAACCCTTTAACTGTTCAAACTGGCCATTCTGAATACCTATTTCAGCATTATAATTTTCTGTTACATTGACACCACCTGAAGCTTGGTCATCTACTTTCTTTGTTCTAGAGTGGGTTTCTCAGTGCTCTGGACATTGTGTTGTCACTTGGAGATAATTTTTTATTTCCTACAAGAACTCTCATGATTTTGTTACAACTGTGAACACTGATGGTCATCAAGAATTGCATTTATGCTTAAATACATGCAGCAGTGGCGGTTTCAATGTCTTCTGTATATTTATGAAGAAGGAAGAAAGAGGTAAATAATTCCTTGATAGGGCACTAATGGATTTAAAATTTCAGTAGCTGTGTTCTAATATTGACATGTTAACAGTGAATGTTTTTTTCTCAAAAGTATGCAATTAACATAAAAGCTGTATTACAGGCATTCGTTCTTAAACCAAAAGAGAAGATACTTAAATTCAGAAAATATCTATTTTCTCAAAATTAATATTAGCCCAACACTCACCTGTTTTTCTCCTCCACATCATTTCTCTTTCAGGATTCTCTTCCAGATTTGGAGAATAAAAGTTGCCAGTTGCGCTAGCTTGGAGATATTTCGCAATAGGGGACATTAAGAAAAGACTCTTCACTGAGATGGTCAGTCACTGGCACAGGGTCCCCAGGGAAGTGGTCACAACGCCAAGCCTGTCAGAGTTCAAGGAGCATCTGGATGACACTTCTAGTCACATGGCTTAGTTTTAGGTAGTTCTGCAAGGAGCAGGGAGTTGGACTCTATGATCTTTATGGGTCCCTTCCAGCTTGAGGTATTCTATGATCCGATGAACATGCAGGAATTTCACAAAGATGCAACAAATACATGCTCTCTTTCCAGCACAAAGAAAGAGGAAAATTGTTTGATACCGTCTTAGAGGCCAGCAGATAAGAAAACATTGAATTCTTATTTGGGACTACCTTATGGCAGAGCGAGAGAGAAACTACGCAGTGAAATTGAGGGCACTCACCTCATCCCAACTGCAGAGTCACAGATTTGTTAACGAATGGTGCATGTATCTCTTGGAAAGAGCTCAATGACTTTTTTGTTCAGGCAACTCAAGAAACGGCACCAAGTAATCCTACAAACACACCAGATAACTGGACAATTGCCTAAGGCTGAAGTTATTACAAGTTGGCAGAAGAAATCATTGGTGACAAGTTTTCTGAAGTTTGAACCATCTCCACAATCTAGGAAAACTTTATATCATCCATTATGACTATTAGTATTCCAAGTATCTTATTTGGGATTTAGGTTTACTGCATCTACAGTATGTCTTGTGCATCCTACAACAAACATTCCATATTTCTAAATATCTGTGCTTCTTTTGCCTCTTCTTTACAATTTGCCTTGACAGAACCATTCCTTTAATAACAGGATATCCCGTATAATATTCTCATGACAAACAGGAGAGAGAGGGATGAAAATTTCCTTACATGTTTGAGCAGCATCTTTACCAGAGGTTATTCACCGAATGGTAGCTGATTTTAATTGTTTGTTTGTTTGTTTTCTAATCTGCACAAAGTGAATTTCCTTACATGAGAGCTTAGGAGACCTGTAAGGATATTGTTATTCACTACAAAGGTAATTTCTCTCCAGCACACTTGTACTTATGAGCATAACCACCAGAGACAGAAAAAGGAGCTTCTTTCTCTACAGCTATTCCAGAGAATTGCATTGCTGATAGGCCATTTGTTGATCCCAACTGGATAAAGCTTCTATTGGCATATTATTTCATACTATTTTCTCTACATAAAACAAGTAGAAAATGCATAGTCTTAGTCCAGTTGCATCTCGGTATCTTTCTTAAGATCTTCCAAAGTAATGTTCTGCTTAAATCTCCCTATTCCCTTCTTTTTTTTATTCTTTTCTTTAAAAAATAATGCTTTTTCTCTTGAGTTATTTGTATAGCTCAAGAAGAGTGCTTAAGTGAGTTTCAATACACTTTTTTATTATTTTTAAAATTCTTATTTGAGAATATTTGAAAGGAGACGTTTTTTTTCCCCTTCAAGTGGGTCATCAGAATTTTCTTGGTAAGAATTCTTTTTACCGAAGTTAGTTAGTATACATGAAAAAGAAATCTCTTGCAATTATTCCACAATATTCAAATAGTTTGATTAAATTACTACCTTTTACTTTTTTACTAATCAGATTTTTTTTTCTCTCAGCAAAAATCTAAAAAACCAAATTCCTTAGGTCACTTTGCTCCACTGCATACCTGTGAATAAAGTTTAATCCATCAATACATGGATTTATGTCATTCTTCAACTGAGCTGTATGAAAGGACAGCTCACTAGGCTAAGAAAGGTGTGAAAATGCTCTTCTTTGAACATTGAACATCAGTATAATGCAGTGTTCACATGCTTGGTCATACTTTGCCACTCTTCCAGGTGACATTCATATCCACCCTTTAAAGACCCACCTATCCATTATACTTAAAGGTCAATGTTGACAGGGAAAAGTAAATTTAAAAAATAAATTTCCTGTAACAGTAACTGCTCTTTTTACTGAAAAGACCTTTCTTCCCTCCCATTATTTAAGGCCTTTTATTTTAAACCAGCAACAGGTATTGGGAGAAGTAGTTTGTCAAAGCATCTCATTTCCAATGTTATCATTACATCATGGTTAGCCTTTGACACTTAAAACAAAATGATTGTGGTCCTCATGAAAGATTTTATTTTTCATAATATGGCAAATAAGGGTTAATCATAATCTCTTCAGAAGGATGCAACAGGTAGAAGAGCAGCTTTACATGTCACCACGTTCTTATTGCATTTTTAACTCAACTGAATTTGTAGTTTTTCTTAACTGTTTTTCCATTCTAGTTACATTTCCATAAAAATTCTGCCATCTAAGTTTTCTGGATTGTCATTGTTTATATTGAGAAGCACAGCTAGATTTACATGTTTGCAGTACTATTACTTTTAAAGAAGAACTTGACCTTGTACAGATAATCGTGTGACCTTTGCAAATTGAACTGCCATCATGTTCCTTCCAGAATCCATGCTCTATTGCTTTTGTATGAAAATTACTAAAGCTGATGATTCTAGAGGTAGCACAAACAACTGGTGAAAATATTCACTACTCTTATTATATCTGAGATTTCCATTCTCTACCACAAAAACACCAGGACCTTTATAAAAAGCAGAAAAATGCAGCTCCTCATTTTATCTCCATAATCTTTAAAGAATTATTCATTTTTTTACTCCAAAGGATTTTTCTTCACAATAGAATATCCCTGAAAAATACACTTTCAGTGTTTCCAAACTTGTTCATTTATTTTGCAGCTTTGTACTCTGACAGATACCCTCCTTGCTTGGAAGGGAAATAATTTGTTCCATTAAACCATCAACTTTCTCAGAAGTTTGTAAAATTTTCTTATCACATTTATCTTCATGTTCCCAATAACAATGTCCTGTATAATACAGCTCTCCAGAAAGTCTCTATTTTCTATTTGTAACTAAAGCAGTTATAAAACATGACAACAACCTCTTTCCCTGGCTTCCAGCTTTGAAAATTTTATATCCACAGAATTGCTCAAAAATATATATTGTCTCTTTTGAACTAGTGTCTTACTATCTCTAATTGAAATGATTGCCGAACCAGGCATTTTCTCTGATGCCCTACTGTTACAGATCTTCCTGCCCTTTTCTTTGTTTTAACTGTATCTTAAAGGTTGTTCCATTTTACTAATTTGCAGGAGGTTAAATTTCTTCTCACTTCCAGTAATTTCTTGTAACTGTTGGACTCTCTAAACCAATGCCAGAATTCTGTCTATTCTTAGTTCTTGTTCTCTTTTTTTAAAAGATGGCGAACTTCAACAGTAAAGCTTTGTCTCATTACTGCTTGCCAGAAACCCACAACATTTTTTAATCTATTTCCTCTGTAACATTTTCTATTAGAAATTTCTGAGAAGCGCCTGTATAATTCTTGTATTTTTATGAGGTCACAGGATATAGTGCTGCTCAGTCTCCATCTGTACCATTTGCTTTTTGATTGCCAACATATTAACACCAAATGCAAGTGATGATGGCAGCTGACTGTTGAGGAGAATTCGGGAAGGATGATATCCATATATTTTGTATTGTGGCAGTGAACAGTATGTGTGAGTTCTATTTTCGAAGTTCTTCATTTTCCAAATACTGTTCAGATCTCATGTTTCTAACACTTTACTAGCTCTTAGTGTCACTTCTTTTGTCCAGTTTTCAACTCCCTTGACCTACAAGGGGCAGTTTATGACGTTTCAGCTGTCTCCTTCTCCCTGAATTTATTAAAATACCTTAAAAACAATAAAAAGAAATATAATTTATTCTGCCTATGGCTCATAGGAAAACAATTACTTTTCATTTCTCTTTAGATGACCTTCATCTGCCTCTTCATTCTTCAGAATATTGCCTAAAATAAAAGTGACTTTTAGCTAACCAAGTGACTTTCATTTTCTCGATCAGCTCTTGTAGAGAACAATGTGCTGTGCGTGTATGTTATTTCTAGTTATATTTTATCCCCAACTTGCAAAGGCTTTTCTTTTACAATATATTACCTGGTATATCTACCTGTATTGCTTGTAAAACTGTTTTCTTGACAGGACTATTTGGACCTTTAACTTTTTATAGATACAATTTTTATTGACTCACAAATCCATAGTTTATCAGCCCATATTCTCTTAACTTTTTTTGTTTCGACAGTGTAATTCCAACCCTGTCAGACTAAGAACTGCCAATATAGTGTCAAACTCTAATACCAAATGTATAGCTTAAAACTGACTTTCACTTTTCACAATGAAGAGATAATAAATTTCCCATTTGTTCCTCAGTCTCCCAATATAAACAAATTCCTTTTTTAGCTTCTTTTGTCATTTTATACAAGCTACCTCTAAAATTAACTTTCTTAACCATAGTCCCAAACAGATAAATATGTGTCCTCACATTATTCCTCAGCCCTTGCTGCCTCCTCAGTTCAAATGCCCATCTATGTGGATCCTCAAATAATCTTTTCTAAAACCCTATCTTCCTTTACCCCTAAACAAGGAAACTCACCCTCCCCTTGTGATGGTGAGGAACACCTGTCCCCTCTCCACCTTCAGTGTGAAGTCCCACATGGAGAGTTTCAGTCTGCCACCAGGTTGAAGATGCAGCATCATACTAAGACACTGGTGTTTGGGCAGAACTCAAGGAGGATTGCTCCTTGTTTCAGATCATCGTCCTCCTCGTTTCCTGTGTTAATCTATACCTAGCTCTCCTTCCTTTCTTCTTGAGTTTAGAATTATGCTTTTTGATACCCACTCTATTCCTATTCTGTTACCAGCAGTAGCACTTTTACGGTTTTAGATGTCATTGTTCAGTTTTACCTAAATTGTCTCAAACAACCACAGCTTCACGATTTTTATTTACCACTTTTCCTTTCCTTGCCATGTGGTGCCTTTGCTTTAGATTAGAAATTTCCACTTCTCTAACATGGTGAAGCATTCAACTTTCTGACAAATTTCTCCTAATTTTCCAGACCATTTTCACTAACTTCAGTTTTTGTAAGATTGCATTCCTTTCTTTTCCCTCCTTTCTCGATGTGCTTCTTTTCTTGGTATGCAAAATACATTACATTGTGAACTGCATTGAAATAAAAGTATCTGTCACAGCACTCTCCAAACTAGCCAGCTGCAACAAGGTCTTCTACCATCTCATACCAGCATACTCTTCATACCCGTGCCGTGCCTCATCCAGGGCATGTGTCCTTCCTTTTGCTTCTTCATTCTCGGCTGCTCTCTCTTCATTGGCTCTCAGCCCCTTAACAGAACCAGCCACAGCTGCACCTTATCTACATCAGCCAACCCACCGCTCCTGAAGCCAGCCCACAGCTGTATATTATCAATGCTAATTAACCCAGCTTCATTCCTCTACAAGTGTCTTCTGTCTTTCACTTTATTTAAAGATGGACAGTAGTCTCATTCAGTTCCTTTATTTTCCTCATAGTAGGCTATGGTCATGAAGTACCTGTGCCTCACGGCCTCCCAGACTAAGATTTTCAGAATCATTTATTTTGAGTAAACTTACTATCGCGGTCATAGGTATGTTTGAAAAGGACTGTGGACAGAGGCAGTTTGGAGACCCCTGTGAGTACTGTCCTTAGTGTTGCTTGTTTTCAGATGCAGAAGACAGCAGATCATTACTTAAAACAGCTGAGAGAATATCTCTCTTCTCCATGACTGGTGGGAAACAGCTAATTTTTAGGTTATTTTTTCATTTGTGTTTTAAATCCACTTGATTTTATTTTCCAGTTCCCTAGTTAATTATAGTTTTGCGGTTTTTATTCAGTATCTGCATATTACCAATCTATTCCCAGTTCCTTCTAACTGATTTGATAAATCCTGATTGCACTGGCAATTTAGGTATCATATTATCAAAGTTAAGCCAGAGAGGAAGGGGTAGTGCATTTTCTCTGGGATATCCAATTTTAGGGGTTGCAGGTTGTGGATTTTTCTTCAGCTTTCAGTCACAATGTATTCGCTTAAGTGGTATGAAGCCACAGAAGCTAATTTTTGTATAATTCTGGCAGTATTTTTCATTTCATGTAAATCAATAAGTATTTAATAACAGTTTGTCGTATCACATTCCCCATGATTTTGTTTACCACTTAGCAAGGAACCAGAGAAGGGATAAAAGGAGAGCACAAGAGAGAGAACACAGCTTGTTTTATAAATTGCAAGACACAGAAACAAATATCTTGATAACTGAATGCAGTTCTAGTTTGACCAACCGCATTCAGTACAGTCAAACAGAAAAAATGTTTTACACAATGTCCTGGAAATGCATATGTTCGACTACCCCAAAATTGCTTGGTGGTATATGAGACACACCTACAACTCTCTCATCCAAATTCCGTATTTTCAGAGTGACTATTTAAAGTTTCAGCCGTTACAGTATTTTCTCTTTTCTATTCTTTCTGCACAAAAGGAAAATATTTCTCTTTCCCTCAGTCCCCAGCCCAAGCTAGCATTCTTCTGACTGAATGAAGAGCTCTTTGCATCCTACTAAACTCCTTGTTAAGCTGATGGGGGGAAACAGGAACTTCTAGGACATGATTCATCAGTTCTTAATGGAGATAACTGTAGTGAAGCAGGTGAGAGATGAATGAAGAAGCCCATATCTCCCTCTTAATTCTAAGGAAAGAATAGGGTGTTCAGAACAGACATAAGCAGCAAGGAGAATCTCCCATATATCTCAGCTATACTTATATCCACAATCACTGATAGATGCACATGTTCTTGAAACCAGAAAGGATCATTACAATCACATAGTGACTCCCTGCTTAATCCAAGCCTGGTATCTTACACGATAATCCTTTCACTGAGAGAAATAACTTGTGACCAAATGAAAAAAGTTCATTATTTCCTTGCCTGCCTTCCTCTTCCTCTAAGATCAAACTCTTAGACCACCTTAAATTTTAAGTCTATAAGCAATGTTAAAAATCCTAGAGTCTAGGTCATTTCTATGGCACAATTAGTATGTTTAGTTTCTGCCCACAGTGTGCCTCCTACCCAAAAATGTGTACTGCCTACTTATTTTATAGCCATCTTTGTAAAACAATATAGACCAGTACTCAATGCCCTGAAAATCACTTCATATTTCCAAACTTAGGGGAAAAGTAAGATTGTTGGGGTTTAGAGTTACTCTATTTTTGGTATTTTATATATATACATTTCACTATATTGTGGAACTGCTTTTATTTTGTCTTTTTATTGTAGTGCTAAATTTGGCATTAGGTTTTAATAACTGTGCAGTTCTTTGAGACCATGCTGAAAGGTATTTTATCAATTTAAGTTACTATTCTATTATTACTTTGCCCCAAGGCTCACCTCAAAGCCCACTCATTTTTTTGTGGAGTCATCACTTTTCCCCTCTGTTCATTCACCCTCCCTTCCCCCCAGCCTTTTTTTTCTCATTGAGAAGGGCCAAACGAACAGCCCTTTCTAAAGCATGGCTCCATCTGGAAGATTATTCTGCATTGTAACTTGCCATTGTAACCCTTCTCAGAAGCCAAAGGCATCAAGTAACATACCTGCAGGTACCCTGTCTCTAGGCAATTGGAGTATACGAGACACATGAAGGTCTGCAATTGGGATTTTATATTGTGTTCCAATGTACCCAAAATATACATACTTTGTATATACTTTGAAGTATTTCATCCCTGCTTTCATGAGTCTCCCAGCTACCAAAGCTAGACTTTGGAAAGGTGGGAGAGTGTTTGATTTATCAGTTAGAGGTGAATTCCTTACATGTCATTTGTGTTTGCATGGGAGAGGAGACCTTTCCAGGCCCTTGCCTTGAAGCTTTTGACTAAACTCTCTTCAAGTTCACCTCTGGGCCTATAAATTGTGAGCTCTGCTGTGGTCACTAAAGACACAGCTTTTCAGAGTGAAGATGAATCTTTGAGAAACAGGGAAGCTCTGTTTTAGCACTGACAGCATGGGGCATGGTATCATTCTGGATGAAAGTTAAAGTCAGTCTTATACTGTCAGTCTGTCTTCAAATAACATATACTGAAGGTTAAATACAAA
The DNA here is from genome assembly GCF_023634085.1 of Falco cherrug. Classification (NCBI taxonomy): domain Eukaryota; kingdom Metazoa; phylum Chordata; class Aves; order Falconiformes; family Falconidae; genus Falco; species Falco cherrug. Next base: position 73,950,609 of record NC_073698.1, on the reverse strand, counting down.
ACAATGACAAAGATCAGAGGCAGGGGTACAGAGGGTAAGAGAAATCCTTCCAACAAAGGGTAAGAGCTTTTAAAGACCACAGAAAAGAGGAACCACAGAAACAGAGGCTGGGAAAGTTCAAATCCATTACAGAAAGCAAATAGTGTGTTTGGGCCCATCAGTCATGATCATCAGTGTAAATACAAAATCGCTTTTCAACCACATCAGTAACATTGGGCTAGTTTAATTGGGAAGAGAATCTATCAGATAAGAAAAAGCCACAATTCTTTAATTTCTTAACTAAAATTCTCTGACATCACTAAAAAGTCACAGAATGGCTGAGGTTAGAAGGCACCTCTGGAGGTCACCTGTGCTCAAACGGGGCCACCTAGAGTCAGTTGTTCAGGACTATGTCCATATTCCTTTTGAATATCTCCAAGGATACACTCCACCCCCGCTCTGTGCCACCTCTGCCAATGCTTGGCCACCCTCACAGTGGAAGTCTTTCCTGATGTTCAGATAGAATCTCCTGGGTTTCAGCTTGTGTCCATTGCCTCTTGTCTTGTCACTGGGCACTACTGAAAAGAACCTGGCTCCATTTTCTTTGTACCCTCCCTTTGGGTATTCCTTTACATTGATAAGATTCCCCCCATCAGCCTACTCTTCTCCAGGCTGAACAGTTCCAGCTCTCTCAGCTTTGCCTCACATGAGAGATGCTCCAGTCCCTTGATCATCGTTGTGGCCTTTTGCTGGGCTCTTTCTAATACGTCCATGACTCTCATACTGGGGAGACCAGAGGTGGATCCAGCACTCCAGGTGTGGCTTCACCAGTGCTGAGTAGTGAGGAAAGATCACTTCCCTCAGCCTGCTAGTAACACTCCTCCTAATGCAGTCCAGGCCACGATGTGCTCTGAACAGTAATGGGGTCTGACAACATGTTATAAACCAAATTTTGCTGAGGCAGTAAGAAAGATGAGTAACGACATGCCTTCACAGTGACTCATCTGGTCACTGATAGCAAACATAGGATCATAAGCAATGCCATGGCTCAGGTAGGCTGTCAGGGACACTTAATGTCCAGATGATCTGACAGCAACAGTCAATTGTGCAAATGCCTTTTGAATGTGGGTAAGAGTCATGTCATTTTTTGGCTCCACCATCGGTACTGTGATTTGAGAGAATCATACCTCACATGGCAGTTGCATGCCCCACATCTCATTTCAGATGATGTGTGTGGCATTCTGCCTACATGCCGGTGTTAGTCAAGGGGTAGGGTGTCAAGGGGCAGGGTGTTATACCCTTAGCTTTCTTTGCAGCAAGGGCACACTGTTGGCTCATGTTCAACTTGATGTCCACCAGCACCCCTACATGTTTTTTCTGCAAAGGCTGGACAGCATCCAGCGTACACTGGTGCATGGGGTTGTTCCTCCCCAGGGCAGGACTCTGCACTTCTACTTGTTGAATTTCATGAGGTTCCTGTCAGGTTTCTACAGCCTGATGTGGTCCCTCTGAATAGCATCATGACTGCCTGGCATATCAGCAACTCCTTCTGGTTTTGTCTCATCAGCAAACTTGCTGATTATCATCCAGATTATTAATGAAGACATTAAACAGGACTGAACCCAATATTGACCTCTGGGGTACACCACTAGTTACTGGCCTCCAACTACATATCACTGATCACTACCTTCAGGATTTGGCCATTCAGATGGTTTTCAATCCACATCACTGCTCATCCAGCCTATATATCATCAGCTTCTCTATGAGGATGTTATGGGAGACAGTGTTGAAAGCCTTGCTGAAATCAAGGTAAACAGTATCCACTGCTTTCTATATCAAGGGGAGACAAAAGACTTTCAGAAAGTCTTTGTCTAAGTCTCTGATGGAAGCAAATACATCAAATAAACTTGTTTTATGGTGCAGAATAAAGAAAGAGTAATTATCTGTTATTGCTGCCAATAGTCCTACTGGCCCTTCTTAACAGAGAGAGGGAGAAAGGTATACTCTTCCAAGGTAGGCTATTTATGGTATGCAAGTGGGACACTTAGACCGGATTACTTACCTTTTACAAATGCTTTTCTTTCTACAACAGCTATGAAGATGGCCTAGAATACAGTTATATATTTGGACCTCAGCTAATTTCCTAAAGCTAGATTGGCTGAAATCAGGCTAAAATTAAAAGTGCATTTTCCACCACTGCATACCTTAGCATTTCGCTGCCTCAGCGTGTTTGAGTAGAACTGTTTAACATAATTGCTAGTTGTTTGGGTAGGATGGTGAGTACTAAGATGGTAATATTTGCAGATGATGCAATTACTTAAATGACCAGGACTGAATTATCTGTCACTAGCCTTTCTTGAAACAAAATATGAACTATGTACATTGCTGATCTGACTTGGCATTTGCTGTACAGTGTACTCGCTGCCTGATGCCTATACTGAGCTTTTATCACTGTTGCATAAAATCCGTAAGAAACACCAGCAACAGCAGCAGGAAATTGTTCAGTGTATTTCATGCATTGCTCTTACAGAATCAAAGTCCTGCTGAAGAGGAGACAGAAGTCTGGGGTAATTAGGATTTGAGAAAATAAGAATGTAGTTGTATTATGAACATGACTTCTGGTCAAAGAGGTGACCTTTCTCCCAAGAGGAAACTTTTGAAAAGTTTCCTGATCTTTGCTGGAACACTGTTCTATAGCAAAGTCCCTTAGCTGCTTTCTCTCAGCCAAGAAAACTTTATTCCCAGTTTTCACACATTTTTCTCTGGATTCCTGGCTTAAAGAGAGAAAGGAAAAGAGGCTCAACCACTAAATTTTGTCCAGGGAAGAAAGATGGCAATAATCTTCTTGCAGTATCTCAATACCTGTGCACCCAGTGCCAGCCAGAAAACAGAAGTTAAAAGCCATGCAGACACTTATCAGTCTTGAAAATGGATCTTCTCCATTTTTTTTTCTAAAACTTTTAACAACTCGTGAGCTTATGAAGGAGCTTTTATTTTATTCACATCACTTTTCAACTGTCAAAACAAAATTAGCTGTCAAGTCAAGAGCTATGCAACACTGGGCATTTTTAATTTGCTGCAAGTCCAAAATACAATGGGTTGAGAACTAGGAGAATATGTCTTACTTAGTCTCCACAGCTTAAAGATGGCTCTGTCTTTGGCATGGAACGAGCATGGAGTAACTTTAATAACAACACAAAACATAGTGCTGTAACCCAGGTTCATAAGGTTCTTTTTCGTTGCCTTCAACAAAACCACCACTTAAATCAAACTCTCCTTAAGAAATGCTGATCTGCAGAATATTACCAGATGGGTCTCCTGCCTTCTGAAGAAAGGGGGAAATGAGAGCGCCTCATGTTTAACGGCATATGAAAGAAGAAATACAATGTGTAAACTTTCCACTGACGGATATAATAGTGTTCTCACTTTTAAAGAAAAACAGTACTTCCTAGCAGGAGGCCTGCAAGAAATTTAACAATTACTCAAGATTTAGTTGTACAGCATGGCATTTTCAAACATGTGCAGAGTCTGTTATTTTTTGTAATTAAATTAATTTAAATAATAAATAATGTAATTAAAATACATTTGGACTGTGCAGTCCCTAGGGCTGGAACTGTGTGCAAAGTGATGCATATTCAATGTGAAGTTTAATGAGTAAGAAAATGCAGAATCCTGGAAATCTGGTAATGCGCAATGTAGTTTTGGCACCCTCCCCCTTCTTCCCCGTTCCTTTTCCGAGTAAAAGAGGGCCCAATTTACTGAATCAGGCTTTAAATCATTCACAAATCTCTTTTCCTAAAAAGGAAACATTGCTGGTATTTAGGGTTTTTTTAGCACAACATGTGGTTACCCAAATGTTTCCCTACAATAGTCCTAGTGAAAAGTGATAGGAAATTGACTCTGTAACCCTGTAATAGCAATGTTTACTTTACCCTCATCAGAATTTTACAGACTATAGGAAATCATTACTTGTCTCTTTGTTACAAGGCTGACTCTGATTAAAAACTCCTGCTGAGATTTTCAGAAGAGACTAATGCTGTCAGAGCTTTGCTTTTAGGGATCCTCACTCTTCTTGATTTTCTGAGGGTGGATGCCGAGTGTTTTCTGAATACCAGTGTCCATTAAGATCTGCAACAAAAATTGGGAGTCCCCAGTCGCTCTCCCTAACTCGCTGAAGACTTTTGATGTTGCCTGTCAAAGAAATGTGGTTTTATCTCTGTGGTCTAGGTTGCTGATCTCATGCAGGACTTGGCTCTTCAGGCATGGTTTTCCCCATGGCTGGATCAGGCACAGAATATGACCCCGAGAGCTCTACCTTTGGGCAAGGGGCAGCGTCCATCTTGGAGGCACAGCAGTGGCTGGAGCCAGGAGATGCGAGGACCTACAATGCCTAAGCAGGGGTACAAAATTCCTCCCAGGTGCCAGGGTTTGTTCCTTTGCAATAGGGCAACAGGAACCTTATGTGTGGTGTCTTGCCTTCTCTGGTGGCTGGGTCATGATGGCAAAGCTCATGGGAGCCTGAGCAGCCAGTCTGAGCCAGGGCTGCTGCCACCACATGTAATGAGACAATATCCATGATTAAATGGCAGCTTAAGGGGGCTCTAATATTCTTTAAATGGCAGCTTAAGGGGGCTCTAATATTCTGTGCACTTTGGTGGGCTGCAAAAAGCTTACGCTTATGCTGCTGACTTTCCTGATTTCATAGCTATGCAATATTTAACATTTTCATGGGGGTGGGGGGGATGTGAATGTGTGTGGCTTTTCCCCCCTTAAAACCCCAGTTCCTGCAGCCAGGTAATCACACAAGAAGCTGAGTTTCTCCTAAAAGTTGTCTGCCAGGGTGATTGAAGAAAATTTAAAACACAGAACTGTAAAGGTTCAAAAAACAGATGAAAAATGTTTTTAAAAAACACCTTACATCTTTATTGTTGTCTTAAGCACTGATGATCATAAGGGCTGTCTAATGGTTTCAGGAGGCCTGAGTCAGGGGTTTGAAATCATTAGCAGTATTGATGTCTCTGAGAAGTGAATGCTTAATACTTTCTTGTGGCTGGCCAAAATTACTGTGCAGCCTGCTACTCTGCTTATAGACAAAAGAGCCCTTATTTCAAGTGGTGAAGGTCAGGGGTTTGGTGCTGAAGACCCAGGAAAATATCCTGATAGATGAATATGGTGTACACATATGTATGTGGCCACTTTCTGTTATATTTAGCTATTACCAGTATTTACATACCAGAGTAATTCAAGGTTTGAAATAAGTGATTACAGAGCAGCCAAGGGATAGTCCCCCTAAGTGTTTTAAAACAGGAATAGGCTGTTCACACATGTCCTTTTCCATCCGTGCCATGCCAAATATTACAAACTATAAACTTAAGAGCTTCTTAAGAAATGAAGTAGTGACGGGTTTAAAGTTCTTGTGTTTGTTCAGAATAAGATGGATCTTTTGTCTGTTTCCAGTTTGGGGCATGAGACACAAAAGTATTCTGACTTCTAACACTAAGTGATCTCACTGGAAACTTTGGGTACCTATACTGGAGCTGGGCGCAGAATGCTTTTCTATATTACACACACAAGAGTGGGAACCTTTCCCTATATATTTCAATCAATATTGTATTCATTCCAAAGTTATCCGTGTATTTTTGATTAAAAATAATATAATGTACAGCTGTAGATGACAGAAGGATATTTTCACCGTTTACTGAAATGTAGCCACTTTGTAGCCACTATTCCACAGTGATGTTTCTGTGTTGGGGACCTGAGAAGATTTCCAAGTTATCAGAAGGTGGCAGCAGATCTCTGTTTCATTTCTCCTGAGATGATTTCAATCTGTAGCAGCCTAGAAAGAGAAGAAAAAAGGAGGAAGGAATAAAGTTTAAAATTAACTTGCTGAGGAGAAAAGATATCTCAATTTTAATGCCACAGGTAGCTATGACAGGACTGCCTCTCATCTCTGCTGATCACATTGCATTAATTGAATAGCAGGTCCCTCACCAAAAGCCTTGAAAACTCAGAAGAGAAAGGAAAGCATCCCCACCAGGCTAGGAGAGCAGTGTGAACGGCAGCCTGGGAAGTAGCCAGCCAGTGGTTGGCCTCAGTGAATGCATGAATAAGGACAAAAGTGGCCTCGGCTCTCACATCAGACACAGCAGCATTGTAGTCTTTACTTACACTGAACAAATGCAAGTATACAAGCCTGATGCAACTGTAGCTGAGCCAATGTGTTGGGTAATGCAGCTCTCATCCCTTCCAAGAGCAGATCCCCCCATGCCTTCCCATCCCCTCTGGAAGTAATGCCTGGGCAGATGTAAAGGGAGGGCCTCTTTTATTCAAAGGGAAAAGTTGCCGCTTCTTTCTGTGAACAGTGTTGGGGAAGTCTCCAGGGTGATCACAATGGATCCTCCCCAGATGGGGAGCCTTCCCTTCATGCAGGGCTCCCCAGGCAGTGCCCAGGCCCTAGCAGGTGCCTGTGGCAGCTCATCATGCTTGCTTTGGGTGCTCACCTGCTGGAGAGATGCCTGCAGCCTTCTCATCTTCCCCTAAGAAGGCAGAGGCTGGTATGACTTAAACTTGCACATTTCAGGGAATCCTGATGGCTCTCCCTGCAGAACCACCACCAAACGATCACACTAATAACAGGGACAAAGAAAAAGGATTCACTGCTTTCCTGTCCATGTGCTCCTCTCTTCTGTCTTTGCCCCTTTCCAGCAGACGTTTTTTCCCCCTTTGATCTGTAGATACTACTTAGACGTTACAACTGTTTCAGTCTATAAGCCACTGACACAGAAGGTTCACTGTTAGAAAAGGAAAAGAATTTGAAGGGGAAGAAGGGAACTGCTTAATAACAGCACTAAAAAGGTCATAATTAATGATTTGGCTGTAAAACTGAGAAGCTGAAGCCCAGCATTTACTAAATAGTTTATTGTTAGAAAGAGAAACTTCATCTGTGGTAATATTTTTAAGCAGGTGAGGTGGAGCTTACCAATGAAAGGGAAGCTTTCTTTTTCTAAGTTGTGCTTAGGTGTCAAAACACATTTTAAATGAATTTATTTCCACTGGTGCAAGGCAGCCACTTTGGTTTGTTCAGGGACTGTCTCTGATTGTTTTACTTAGTTGCTTTGGAAATAAACCAAAGCACCAGGCTTCTTTCATGGATCCTTAAATCCAAAGGGGAATGGCGTGAGCGTATCATCTGACCTGGGGCACAGCATAAGACACACTTTTTCACTGCATCAAGTCCAGTGATGTGGGTGGTTAAGTTGGAATATATCTGTTAGGAAAATAACCAGTTTCACTTAAGGACTGCATGTGAGGTAGTGTAATAGTCCTGGTGATGAGTTGCCACCACAGGTAAAAGTTGTACCTTACTTCCAGTATGGATGTTCCTAAGTGATACAGGAAAGGCAGCAGCTATAGAGTCACAAGAAACTGGCAGTGACTTGATCAAAAGAGCATGGGATATCTAGAGTAGGAAAGGGAAAATCTTGCCCATCCATCCATCAAGATACTGCCATTCGAGTGCACCATGCACTCCACAGATTTCTTATGTGTTTGTGTTTGCCTCCTACAGAAATGCATCCACTGCTAGGAAATCCTTGAGTCTTCAGTTTGCCAATATTCACAACTTTGTTACAGATATGAATACATTTCACCGAACAATATTAAAGAAACAAATCATGATGGACAAGGGCAAAGCATATCAGTAAGTTGATAGCTGTCTTTTCCATGATCAGTTTCTCATGTTAAGGACCCCCCACCTCCCTTCATCTCCTATGATTTTCAGTGGATACCATCCAGACCAGCAATGGTGCTGTCAATGAAGTTATGCCACATGACTCTTTGTTCACATAACTAAAAGCAGACACTAGCTCTTACTTTTAGAGTCTTTTCATTCCATTTAATTACAATGTTAATTTTTATGATGATTATTTTAATTTACTGTAAGTATAATTAAATATAGAATATAATTTGTAGCAACTATTATAAAAATTGTTTTGCCTCCTTCCTAGGAAAGTGAAAGTTCAGAAAGTTCAGAAAGACTTTCTCCAGCAGATCATTTTAAAACATCATCTCAGTTGAAGCGAAGGAAAACACACGGAAAGCCCATCCACTGGCAAGAAAAAAGAGGCAAATAAGAGACGTGCAGTTCTTAGCAAAGGTTTCAAAGGGTTGATGGGGCTGCGCTGGATTAGTATTACAGAATGTTTCAGAATAACTTACAGGAAGAAGCTCATTTTTTAGGAAGGGGTTGTCACTAGCAGAAACAGTGCCAGTATTGTAAAAAAAGGTGGTTGTGGAAAGGAGGTTGGAGTCTAACCATGCAGATCCTTGAGGTAGGAAGAACACAGGGAAGAGATTTGGAATAGCCTTGTGCCAAACTAGTCAACAGATGGCTCCGGGCCAGGACTCAGTCTGTAAGGATATTTTTCTGGCTTGGGCAACACTGGCCAGTCAGCAATAGTCCTGATCCTATACCATGTTGTAGGTGGGAGAAGGTGCAGATCTGGGTTTGGTCTGGTCAATTGGAGCAGCGCTATAGCAATACGTCTATATCTGTTTGGCCCCATAGCACCTGGCAGGAAATAAAAACAGGTTTTTAGGATATGAAATTTGGACATCCATGCTTAAGAGGATGAAAGTAACCCCAAGCAGGTGTGAGGGGCAGGCTCCATGGGACACTGAGTGCACCTCTATAAACTCTAACTGAAACTGATGTGAACTGAAGACATTTTGGCCCTCTAGGGATTAAACCTGAGGTAAAGACCACACCTTTCCTAGTGCCTTTTTTTCCAAGCTGTTTTATAAGACTAAAGGATGTTGATTTCTCTTGCATTATAATTATGACCTGGAAGCCTTTCTATTTACAAAACCCCTAATTCTGAACTGGTAACAACCTGTGCTGATTGCTACTATTATATGTAGACTTACTCATACTTAATTATTTGCTTTTTAAGTTTGACTAAACTCTGCTTGGCTGCTTTTGTAATTTCATGTTGTACAAAAAGAAATTCCCACTGTGCTTATTACAAGTGGCAAGACAGGTACTATTACACTCATAGCACCACAGAGTAACTAATACAAACAAAAGGCACAAGTTCAAATTAGGCATAACAAAAGGGTATTATACTTTACACTGTTAGAAACAACTTGTAGGTCAGCCTGCTGTCTGTTCATGTCATGTTGTGTTTAAACATGCACAGTTGCATTGACTCCAGTCACATTTTTCCTGATTTACACTTATGCTAGAGAGTAACTGTTGTCAAGTCTATCAAACTCTCCAGCGTATTGATGTCAGTGCAGATCACTGCCTCTGGTGTATTGAGAAGGTAAGAAGTAGTACAGAAATTCCAAAATGCATAGAATAGTATCTACACTAGTAATCTGAAACACTGCAGACTAAAGATAGCACTGCTAAACCCATAGACTGAAGAATAAAAGTTCTGAGCTTTTCAATATTAGGAAAGCATGCACAGCAAATATCCTCTCTGAATAGGATGACTTCAGTAGTCCTTTCTGAAAGTGTTGGTAGCCCATCAGAAATTCAACATTTTTTACCTGGAAATTGAGAAAGCACTAGGAAGTCCTCAGTACTTCTTCCAAGCTGTGATGTTTAAGCTACAGCGCCATGCTGTGCTGTCCACTGACAAAAGGCAAAATGATTTCACCAAAGGGCCCTACTGAGGAATCTGTTTCCTGCCTCAGTTCATCCTGATCTGAATGCATCCACTTTCAAAACACACTGCAAAGCCCATCTTTTTGAAGTACATTTTCTGGAGAAGAGACACCACCTGGAACAACAGGGCAGAAAGAATTTTGCTATTGCTTTTCAACTACTGTTGTTTTTGTCTCAGGACTAGGTTGTTTAAAAGCAAACCCTGGTGATACAGCATAACAAAAAACAGAGTTGGACTTGTTAAGGTAGGCTGTACACCGCTTCAGTGAGGGTTGGACAGATGAGGAAAACCACAAGAAACTGAGAATGTCATAGTAAATCAGATCAAAGATCCATTCTATCTAATATCTTCTAAAAAAAGCATAAAAAGGACAAAATTAATAAATGTACTTTTGTGAAACACATTCCCAGTCTCTATTGATTTATGGCTCAAGAGCTCCTTTGCCCATGGTGGTATCTTTGCATTTAAATGAAAAGAAAGCTGTGCAGCCTGCAGTGGAGAGAGTGGGCAGGCATTTAGAAAAAAGATGGCTAAGGACACGGTAGAGGGGTCGAGAGCATAAGGAGACAGCAGGTGCACATCCTGGTTTCAGTAAAATGGGGACACTGACCTCAAGCACAGGAAAGATGCACCTGTGAGCTAGTGAGAATTGGTTTGGGCTTTTTTTGCTCATATCATTCAGTAGTTCTCTCATAAACCCTTGTTAAATCCAAGGGACCATCTACAGAATGCAGTATTACTCCCTTACTGTAGCAGGCTCAGAAGCTGTCCTAAACAACCAAACCTTTTCCTGAGTCCTATGGATGGCGTAGCTTGGACTTTTCCTGATGTCCACTTGAGATGATGTCCATTTAAATATGCTCTTTTATATATCTACCATTTGCTAGTAAGAGTAATATTTAGAGCAGGGGAGGACTGGTGGTGCCAAGAATGTTTTACTTCACAGTAAAAAGGAAATATTTTAAGAGTACTTTATATGGCAGTAAAGCAGGGGCTATTTAAACATGACATCCATATTTATAATGAGTGCACTTTGATCTGTAAACAGTCCTTAAAAATTAAGTAGGGATATTGCTTTTAATAGTGCATTTGCTAGTCCTGACCTACAGGTGTGCACAAAGAGAGCACGTTTCCTACTGCAGTCAATTGACTTCCCTTGATTTACAGCATTTTCAGTCCCTGCTCCATGTGCTTCAGAGCTTTGAGTTCCATTTTCTATTTGGACCTGACTTGGATTTATTGTATTTTATCCCCCAACCAGTCCAGGCAGCAAGATAAGAATTACTTTCACACATGACTCTTTGTTTGCATAACACTTGCTTCCACTTAGTAAGAAATACATGGTTATTTCAAGTTACATTTCCTTTGAAAAACAATGGTTTAAATTGAGGCATGAAAAATTCCATTGAAGTCCTTTTATTTCAACCTTTTTTAATGTGGAGCTTCAAGTAAAATCGAAAGGACTGACTCAAGTTTTATACCTACTCCTGTTTGTGTATTTGTTGTTTATCATGAAGTTTGTACTAAATGGTCATTTTTAGAGACAGGTTTCATTCAAAGTTCAGTACCTCTGTGAGAGGGCCATGCACCACTTTGGGTGCTATCATTCCTCTGGGGACTGTACAGATATGAGTCTCAGTGCTTTGGATGGGTAGAAGGAAGAACGAGAAGGTGGGAAGTATGGGCCAGCCCTCTTAGGCCCCAGAAACTCACTGATAAGGAATCTGCGATGAATTTGTCGTGAAATCCACTCTACTTTGGGAAACACTTCTGAGCAAGGACTCTGGGACAACTACGGACTGAGAAGCTACTGATAATGCTGTTTGTCTATATAATCAGAGACAGAACAAAAATAATGGGGAAGTAAAGGGAATCTACCTCACCAGCTGTCTCCAGCAGTGCCTTCTAGGCAAAACAGATAACCTTCTGCAGCTCCTTACTGATGTTAAATGCCATTAACTTTACCTTTTTTGCTCCTGCAAAAAGAATTCATGGGAAATCCCACAAGAGAAACCTGGTAAGATGGTTCAATATAGCACAGATTTTTCCAGAAGGAGGTATGACTGTGTTCTTGTTAAAAAATTCAGAGTATGGGAATTACTCTGCAGCCCCACACCCTCTTACCAACAAAGCCACTGGCAGCCCACTGCCTGCAGAAGGTCCCTTCTGTAAATCTGAAACCCAAATCCAAGAATACCAGAATACAAAGCAGCAACTTTGATATCTAAGCTAACTTTAAGCAGGTTGTCCCATTATGAATAGCTGTTGAATTGTAATGGAAAGGTCAGCATAGATGCTACAGGGCTCTCCGGAGTGTTTTTTAAGCCTCAGCTGACAAAACCCACATAAACACAGGTATAGTACTGTTGGTTAGGGCAGTGGTGAGTTAAATCCATCTCAGGCACACCTGCACCATGTCCTTGGACACGGTATCTGTGTATCCCTACAATGCATCATCACATCCTGCTCCTCTTGGGTCCTGCTCCTCCTGGCACTGACATTTCATATTGCCTGTGCTGGGAGTCAGTGCCCTGTACCTACAGGTTTTCTTTTGTCTAAGGATCCCAATACACTTTTTAAATACAAGGTCTGAGCAGGATGAACTACTCATAGCTGAATGTAAAACCACCTGCAGCCCAATGTTCTTCAGTCATTTGGTCGAAAGAGAAGATGGGACTGTTATCAGTGAAAATCTCACTAACTCAGATGAGCAGTTGGAACTGGCCCCATTTTTACTGCAAATGGGCTTACTTTTAAGTGACACACAACTTGTTTGCTCGGTCTGCCATGCCTGACATAAGTTGGTGGCAGAGGGTTGATTGAATATGGCACCTAAAGGCTCATGAGAAAGAACAAATTTTTAAAGTGCTTTAGAATCAAGAAACACATAAATAACTCCTTCTTTATAAAGTTGCATAAAAAAAATAATTTCAAGCATCTCAGTTTTACTTTTCATAAGAAGCCTTTCAGGAAGTTAAAACAGAATCACAACTACGGGAAATCACAACCAACCTTTTTGTATGAGTATCAAGAATTATTTAGAACGTTACTCCTTTAAGTAAAAAAAAAAAAATACCTTCACCAATTCTTTTTAAATATTTGGAAATTATTTTTTTGTTGAATTTATCCTTCTTGCATATTTATCAAGCCCACTGAATTTTTCCTGGCATGATGATAGCACATTTTATGTATGCCTGGTCTGCATTCACATCAGTACAGATGTGGCAGTGGGTGTGTGGTTTCCTTCTGAAATAGTTAAACTGGTACAAGTCCTAGTGGATTGTTACCCTAGGATGAACACACTTTTTCTTGATTTCATTACAGCAGTCCAAACTTCTACAGCAGATAAGGCCTTAATATGCGTAGTAAACATGCAAAGCTGACTTTAACAGGTCTTAATCAGCCTATTAAGGACAAGCTGCTCTTGCCCCTGATTACTTAATTATACCTTACTGAAGAATAATATCTCTCTCCAGCTAAAGTCAAGACAAATGTTCATAAAAAAAGAATAAATACCTGTAAGCTACAGACTGTACCTTGGGGGAGGTCCTTGGGCCAGGGAAAGGAAAGGAGAGGAATAATGAGGAAAAAACAGGAATGCATTTTTTTGTCATTTATCATAGACATCAGAAGAGAAAGAAGTTAAAAAACCTGAAACCTAAAGCAGTAGCTGTAGGCATGGTCTTGCTAATTCAGATTGTTTTCTATTCCTTTCAATTTTAATGACTCACTATGGTGTGTGACTACAGCTGGCTATTATCCTTCTAATAATGATCTTTCCAAGACAATACCTGCGTTTAGTGCTCTGAAAATGTAAACAGAAGATCTTTTGTTATGTTTTGCATAGTTTTATCTATGCATTTCATATCAGCCCACTCACAACACAGCTTTACCACTTTTTCTCAGAGAGGTGATATTTGCTTCCCTGTAGGGACAGATACATTCAAAACAGGGACCTAGGAACCCCATCACCAAGTTTTGCAAGTTTATTCAGCTCCCAGAATGAAATCTTGAAGACAAATTGGACAACAAAGCACTTAAACCAACACATGCAGAATTGGATGTCTCACAATGCTGGTAGATGAGGTGGAGCCGGGTGAAGGGCAATGGAGGTGGGGGGCAGGCAGAAAGAGAAATAAGCAAAAGGAAATCTTGGACTCCAGCCTAAACATCAAAAGCTTTTCTTTTGTATTTTATTCTGTGATTTCTTGATATAAAGGAGTATTTATGTGTCATTGGATAAAATGCATAAACAGGGCACTCCTAGGAAAAATGGAGATGTTGACTTTTGAATCCTTCAGACAGGCAAAAATTGAACGTGGGCCTCCTGCATCCTGGTGAAATATTTTCTAGCTATCACCTTACTGTGCAATGACTGTGCTCAAATCATCTCCTGCTATGGCCACTCTGATCTGTGATGAGCTTTTTCTCCTGTCCAAGTGCTTTTGGTGTGCTTTTAGGACACAGGCTTGATTGGCACCTTCAGGGGCCTTCTGCAGAGGAAGACTGCCCTCTGAGAATCCTCCTTAGACTTTGCTGTGAGATAGCACCCAGTTAAACTGTGCTTCTTCAAATGCAGAGAACTTTGGTATCTCAGAAGCCTCCAGTGAGAAAAAGTTGTGGTATTTTCACAGCTAGTATTTTCAATCATTTTTCAATTTACCTCATTTTAGAACCTGTGTTTGCACCCTTACTTTTGGACGAAGGAGAAGGAAACCAGACCGAGAGTTACAAGTTTGAGAAGCAAATGGAGAAAGAAAATAAAAGAGTATGTTAGGCAGTAAATACAGAGCTAATTAGATAACGTTAGATGTATTTCAGTTCATAAGCTGTGGTTTAACCATCTTGTATTAACCATCAATTCAAATATTCTTTTGGACTCGTTATGTTTGAGGCAAAAAACTCATAAATTGCAGAGACTACTAAACTGCATCTGTTAGTACCATTTCCAACTTCAACTAGAAAGGAACAAGTAAAATCATACGATGTAGAGTTTTTTCAACACAATCCATGCACAGCTGTTAGTTATTCCGCTTGCAGCATTTGACAGAACATCAACTACAGCCATTCTGTAGCTTTAGGATGATAAATCAGAGGGGCCTATGGAAGGAATGGACATCAGTAAGATGCAGAAAAAAACAAATGAGTTCCCCTTTTAACTTTCATGTTGAAATCTGCACTGTTCTGTTCCCCAAAGCTACATAACAAGGACACCAGGCACACCTCTGCCAGAGCTTTCTAATTTTGCAAGGTGTACCTCTGCATATTCCAAGACAGCAATGAAGCTACAAGTGCTGTAGAACACACAGTTGACTAAGAAAGAAAAAATAATGAAATGTAGAAAACCTTGTCTCCTACGAAAGTATAGAACTACATAAATCAGCTACTGAAGACTCCTCACTGGCATCACTGGCATTTTATGCGTAGAAACAATTTGTGTCACAGAAATTTAGGAGTCACAGTCAAAAAAGGTATGGCTTGCTTACAAGGGTTTGTCCTCTGACAAGGAAATTGCTGCTGGCAATAAACTTTGGGGTTTGTTTTGGGTTTTGGTTGGGGTTTTTTTTTGGTTGGTTTGGTTGGTTTGGTAGGGTTTGTTTTAGTTTTGTTTGTTTTTTGCTTTTGGTTTTTTTATATATATATATATATGTATGTATGATAATATGTCTCAGTAAGGTAGAATCATTCCAAGTTTCAAAAACTACGGTTTTAAAAAGTCCAAGCAGTGCTTCATAGTCCCCCACCCTACCCCAACATACATTTTCCCACCATATAAAGAAATCCACACCAGATTTTTTTTTTTACTTCTATCTTTTTACCAACAGATAAGATGCTCTTTACTGTGCAAAATAAAACCTATTCTGTCTTCAGGTGTTTGTGGTCTCAGGTAGCTACTTGCACATCTAATTCTTGTTTCTCCCAGCATTCTGAGACAGTGATCTTTCATCTTGTAATCCATTAAATTAATCAATCAATATCTTTCCAATAAAAAATGCTTCAATATAGGAACAAAATATCATAAGGCAGTGCACAAAATAAGCATGGAAAACAGCCTCATGTCATAATACTTTCCGAAGACATACACAGCAAGAAAAAAAGTTTTGAAGCTTTTTGCTATTCACTGTCATTTCTAAGTCTCTCTGCATTATTTGTTTCTTCCTCCTCTGGAAAATCTGCCTTTTGCATTACAATATTATTCCCCACTTGTACCAGTTTTCTCAAACTGATCCTCAGTTTATTTTGCCCTGTCCAGATGCTTATCTCCCTCTTTATTATTTCTCTATTGTTTGTAACTTCTTTCCAATTTAGTATTAACTGTGAATTTAATTAAATTGCGGTCATTAACATTCATTTTATATGCCTCACTAACAGAATCCTTCTTCTAGTTCTTAATGACACTTAAATAAATAAAACCTAACAGAGATCCCTGTGGTACCTCACTAGACACCTTAACCTAGTTTGATACTTGCTACTTAACTGTTTACCAAGCTCCTCTGAATATTCTTCAAACCACAGAAGAGTATGTATATTCAAACCAAACTGAATTATTTTTTTAGTCCAATTTTCATGAGACTCCATATTGAATGCTTTAGGTGAATGCAAATAACTTGGAGTTCTCACTTTTCCTTTTATCTGTGGAGGCCCTGACTCTTCAACACTTATGATCCTGCTTAATTTTAAGCATGTGTTTAAAGTAAGAACAAGTAAACACTACTTGCAGTTAAATGAGTCATGCATGTGCCTGCAAGCTGGTGGCTTATTTACCTAGCTCAAAAATGGTTACCATAAATCTGGGGTCTTACTGTACATCAGCTCTTTATATCCAGAAATATTATCCCTCCACAGTTCAATGCAAAGAGCTACATATCATGCTGAAATCCTCGGTGACAGAAAAGTTTCAATTTTGCTTAGTAGTATATTTAAGGAGAAAAAAAAAATATCAGAAATAGTGCAGTAACAAAAGATATAATGACAAACTTATATACCAGTAATCAAACTTTTTACAAAAACTCAGGAAGAAAAAAACTCAGCAAAAGCCTTTGAAAGGCTTGTACAATTCTTCCCAGCCTAACTACTGGTTTAAAATTATGTTCTCATATCAGAACATGTAGCTGCATTCACACCAACATTAGTGTTAAACTTCTCAAAAGTGTGACCAAAACTTTAAGGTATATGTCAGTGCCAGTCAGGCTTTTCATTTTCTGGAAACTTCTACAACAATTTTTCCAGTTTCTATAGATTGCTTGGCCCTTTCAATTACAGGATCATGAAAAAAAAAAAATCACACTAGAAAAGGAATTTAAATTTTTAAATTCCTTTAAATTTAAAATGTGAGAGTAAAAAGTCCAGGTTGATTAAACTTAAGATGCCTTCCAAAGGAAAAAAAAAAAAAAAAAAAAAGAAGCAATTAAAGGAAAAAAAAAGAGGTTCAGAGTTGGGATTTACTGTGGAAAAAACCAGAAAATCATCAACCAATTTACAGGTGACTTTGTTCACAGCCCCTGCCATCTTTCCATTTCAAAAAGCAAAGTCCAAATTATCCTTGTTCTCCAGCAGTGGATCTGACATCTTCAGCACCAGGACTGACTGATGATGAGCCATGTCATTAACACAGCTCCTTTTGTTGCAATAAATGGCTCATGGCAGGGATGCTGGCTGAGATGACGGATCCCCTTGCATCCTATACAACAGGAAGACTAGTACAAGCTTTTGAAGCTGCCTGTGAACGGAATCCTTACGAAAATGAGTGAAGTAAAATGTTTAGTGATGGTCAGAGAAATGAAAGAATGAGCACAAAGTGCATCTGGTTAGACACTAGATACTGTCCTCAAAACTTTAAGTTGCCTGTGAAGAAATATTGTATGCATTATATATTTATATAGACATCTGGGACAGGTACGTTTTTCTCTAACGGAGGTGAGTAGCTTAGTTACGACCAACAGTTCCTTTAACCAAGTGTGTTGAGAAGGAAGTTTGCTCTTAATTTGAAGACTAGCAAAGAGATTTCCTCAGTTAAGACATTTACCTAAATAAAAATAAGGCAAATTAAAAGAGAAAAAACAATGCAGAAGGAAGAAATAAAGATGATATTACTTTAACTGGGGTATCAGAAGAGACTATTTTTTCTGTTCACAAGTACCGATGTAATTTCCAAGAATCTAGACACATATATATATTTACATAAATATGTGTGTCATTTTGCTTGCAGTTGTCTATGTACTTTATAAATAGATAATATATTATATATATTCTAATATAATTTCATTTTATCCTACCTTCATTCTTCTAAGGGAAAATGTGATGATGTCTTATTTGAACTCTTCATCTTTGAATCTTACTTATGAGGTTTCCTATAAATCATGCTTCTCTATCAATAGCTGTTCAAGCAGATACAAATCTATACCAATGAAGACTGCATATGTTACAATCTAATCTGTTTATACTATATTTCATTTACCACACAAAATCAGTTATCTGGACTGCACTATCATAGAATCAGCACCCAAAGACCGATTTCCTATGTCTTACACATATTTATAGAACTTGAAAATTTCCTGCATGTTATACTAATTACTATATGTTTGATCGTTTAAACAAATCTCTTACCCTTTGTTGACAGCTAGCATGGCTAATAAACCCATAATTTTACAACTTTCAGAGGGTCCTTTCCTAAAGTATGCTCTAACTTCACAGATGATACAAAAGTGTACCCCAAACTGTCTTCTCCCAGCAGACAGGACTGACTATATGTTTTGCACAGTGGCTATATTGGCACATGCCTAGTCTTTAAAAGAGGCCTTGTTAATGGGAAAGAGCTTGTAGGTATAATAAACTACTTCTACTACATCTCCTGTCATCGAACAGTGATACTTAGGAAACCCAGATCGTAATACAGAAATTTGGTCAACCACTACCCCAAATTCTCGTTATTAAGGCCCCAGCAAATAATTACGCTAATGAGAAATAAAATTATTGAATTAATCAGTGTAATAACCTCTTATAAGAATTATAAGAATTGTATGGATAGCGAGTTGCCCATGAGCCAGCAGTGTGCCCTGGTGGCCAAGAAGGCCAGTGGGATCCTGGAGTGCATTAGGAGGACTGTGGCCAGGAGGTCGAGGAAGGTGATCCTGCCCCTCTGCTCTGTCCTGGTGAGGCCACATCTGGAGTGCTGGGTCCAGTTCTGGGCTCCCCAGTGCAAGAGAGACAGGGAACTACTCGGGACGGTCCAGCGGAGGGCTACAAAGCTAATGAGGGGACTGGGGGCATCTCCCTTATGAGGAAAGGTTGAGAGAGCTGGGGCTGTTTAGCCTGGAGAAAGGACTGAGAGGGGATGTTATCAATGGCTACAGATATCTTAAGGGTGAGTGTCAAGAGGGTGGAGCTAGGCCCTTTTCAGTAGTATCCAGCAACAGGACAAGGGGCAACGGGCACAAAATGAAACACATGAAATTCCTTCAGAATATGAGGAAAAAATTCTTTACCTTGAGGATGACAGAGCACTGGAACAGGCTGCCCAGAAAGGGTGTGGAGTCTCCTTCTCTGAATACATTCAAAACCCATGTTGACACAACTCTGTGCAACCTGCCGTAGATGAACCTGCTTTCTCCAGAGGTCCTTCTAACCCTGACCACACTGTGATTCTGTGATCTGTTCTGTATGCACTTGTATTTTTTAATCATGAAAGTACGTATTTTCAAATTTTTAAATGACCAGAAGGGGTTTGATTTTCTCCTGAGATCTGAAAAAAGCATTTTCCACTTCTTATCACATCAAGTGTATCTTTTAGGACCAAATATTAAGAAAGGAGACACTGCATAAGACATTTCCTTTTGTAGATTAACATTATTGACACAAGACTCAAAGTAACAAACTGAGATTGCAAACATATGTAGTCCAAAGTCAACATGGAAAATGCAGTGTTTTCCAACATGTTGTGTTTTTGGGTTGTTTGTTGTTTCACCCACACAGCCCCATCCTCCCCTGTAAATAATTAAGTGGACAGTGACCTACCAGAGTGTTTAAACACTTAAACATGTAATGATTTTCACTATCTTTAGTAGAAACCTTGCAAAAGAAACAATATGCTCCTTCCAAAGCATTTATAAATATTGAATTAACCTCTTCCAAGCTTTTCAGCCCTGCTACAATACTCAGCTGGGCAGCCATGATAACATCTCTTTGGTATCTGAAAGAGAAGCACCTCTCCCTCCTCAGCAATTCCTTGCCAACTCAACATGATACTTCAGCATCTTTCAACACCGCAGTCTTGTCCTCATCTCTCCCTTTTGCATGTGGCACATAGCCTGGAGAGGGCCTGCTGAGAAGTCATGAGATCCTCATAGTCTCAATAGCCCAGGACTTGACCTCTCTCAGGAACCCTCCTGCTTTCAAATCTTCTGCAAGATGAGCGTGGAGAAAAGAGATACACTCTAGCTCAGAGAAAGTCTGGGAGTAGCACTTTTTCCTATCATTGTTAAGCCTCCACTTCACAACAAATAGCATTAGATAAAGTATTGTTTTCTGTTATTGCACTGGAGTACTGGTCCAATGGCTTTTTGTTGGAGTGGATGATCAACTTTCCTGATTTTAATGGCAGTTTAAAGAAGCTCTGAATCCTAAAAAGAAGGCCCAAAAAACATTGACAAGGTTCTCTTTAAAGGCTTTGGATTTTGGTTTTGGCTTTTCTTCCTCTTCTTTTTGTAATTTAAACAACAAAGGCAGAGGCTGAGATGCTGGATTCTGAGATGCTCTCAAATGCTATCTTTTCATTAAAATGAGATAAAAAGCAAAAAGTTGTCAGCGAATGACATAAGGAAAAGAGTAGCTCTAAGACAAGAAAATTTTTAAAAACAACTCATGGGACTCTGAAAGCTTCTGTCTATTACTTTTTTTTTTCCGGTTTTACAATTTATACATTCTTTATTTTAATTTTATTGATCTTTGCTTTACCAGGACATTCAGTAAACTAGCTGTGCTCAAAACCTCATCACATCAATAGGAAGTCAGTACGTGAAATATGAATACATTATTTTTCTATATTGTAGTAACAAGCTAATGTCCTGTAGTACACACTGACTTGTCTTTTTTACATTAACATTATCCACAAACACTTCACTTGGGGTCTTGGTCGTTCTTCTGCTGAGATTAATTCACCAATATTATGTTTCATGACACCAAAATAATACAATGTACAGCTTGCTTGCTTAGGGAAGACATGAGTATGAATTACCTTTGCATTGCATGTCTGCTCCAGTTCCCACTGGCTGCACTGAAGCGCTGGACAAAAGTGCTATATGGCACTTTTCTGGTCACTGTTGAGGACAAGAAAACATTGTGTCTCTTTTTCACCTTGCATGCTTGTGGTTTTTTTTCCCTGGTAAAACAAAACAAAAACTGAACAAAACCTCACCAAAGGTTCAGGAGAAGTTCATGTGCAGCTGGGTGTCATGCTAACCTAAAATTGTGGATGGTTCAGAGTATGTTTCATGGACCAGTAGTTGAGAGGCATTATAGGTGCATGCTTCAGGCATAACCTCTGAGACTTCATCTCATGTCTTACTATACTGAACACAGTGGTGTATGTACACTCAGGCAAGCTGGCACTGTAAGATGCTAATAGGGCAACCATATGCTGCCACACTGTGCTATTCTAGATAAATATTCCCTGAGCTGTTCCAGTATGATAGTATCCAGTTTTGACTCACAACTGAAAGGGACTTATTTTTAAATCCACCTATACTTTGCAGTGAATAATGTCATCTAGAGTCAAGTTTGGTCCTGCTATATCTGGTAAAATGGAAACATGAGAAATCAAACTAAGTAGTAACTACCAGGGAAGGAATTATTAGCGCTACTTGCAGTCCAAAGCAGAAGTCTGCTAATCATCTTGGGTTAGGTAGGTCCTCCAATTGCCTTCTGTAGCTGTTGTTTGGGAGTTGCTCAGGAAATGTTCTTTAGTACAAGGTAAATCATGCCAACAGCTTGAGATAGCGGAAGATTGCATTTTGGTGCTATGAAATGTTACAGGCACCATCTAATTTATTAGACCATGCACTCTGCTTTCCTCCTTGCTTTTCCAACAGGAATAGTCTTCCCTCCCAGTGCCAGGAGTGTTGGGCTGCTGTTTCCTGAAGCCCTAGTCTCTCTAATAGGTAAAAATGCAAAATACCAGCCACAAAACTGATCTTACTGTAGTAGAATGAGACTTTGTTGCATTGTCTACCACAGGGATGGTTAAGCTGTGATCTTGCATCACATGCCACCCTTGGGAAGTTACAGCAGGATGACCCAGCTAAAGAGTTACATCATATGATGGGCATCAGGGCATTCTAGTTTAAGATGAATACCTAAAATAAGGAGAGAAAGAGAGAGAGAGAGAGAGAGAGAGAGTGTGTGTGTGTGTGTGTGTGTGTGTGTGAGTGAGCTCTACCGTCCAGTCAAATTTCACTATTGGGTATCTTTTCTTCACTATTCCTTACAAATACTAACTTATACCGAATATCCACAAAACAAGAGAAATAAACAGTGGCTTGCCAAAACCATTACGACTTTCTAATTTCATATCTTTCATCCAGATCTTTGAATGGGATTTCTCTTCCTGAGTCATATCAGCAAAATGAAGCATTGTATATTATAATTATAATGTTGTTTTTGTTTTTGTTTTTGTTTTTTTTTAATACATATATATGAGTATACTTTACTACCACATTTATTTCTACTGCAGTACGGAGAAGTTCCAGTTGGGAGTTGGATACCAATGTGCTAAACCTACAGAAATACATAGGAAGAGACAGCTTCACCTGAAGAACCAACAGTTTTGGGCAAAACTAACCATGGACAGGAAAAATAGACCCGGAAAATTGTCTAAGGACAAGTAACAAGGTGAAAATCAGAACCAGTCTGCAAGATGCCACTTGTTGATGGTACCTCTCAGAAACAGTGGCTGCCAATTCAGACATGCTAGTTATGGCTGTGCAACCTGCAGACTGCTGCCTCATAAAAGTTTTGCTAAAAAATTGCCCACAGACACTGCATGAAGTGCTCTGAATGGATCTGATGCTTACTGGAGAAAGTGCACCTTCTACTTCATTTACCTCCAAGCCGAGAAAGAAGAATGTAATTGAACATGCTTCCCTCTTTAGTGCAATTTGTTCATGAACATTGCTACACTGAGAGCAAACGGGCATAAAAAGCACTCCTTCCTCAACTAGGGAAAGAATGTGTGCACATTCTTACACAGCCTGTGTACAGGAAATCATTCACAAACCTTCAAAGGCATTGATGGGGGAAGGGAGGAGGCTGGAATGGCATTCCTTGGGTAAGAGCACATGAAAGTCTGGTCAGATTAGTGTAATATATTACACAAATGTGACACAAAAATGTTCATGGATTACACTTCCTTCGCTGTATCATATTAGCACCTCATCATCCCAGCCTACCACAAACAGATGCTAACAAGATATGAGAAAAGAGCTAGAATATGCTGAGGTTTCTGTCTCACATTAGTATTGTGTGCAATATACTGTGATTCCGCTTGCCAGCATGTGATGCACAAATTACTAATACATAATTTATGAAAAAAAACCAAAACCAAACAAGACATTACTATGAAAAGTGTGTTTACAATGTGCTGCAAAATGAAGTCGTGTGCTCTGTGGGGAAAGTCTCTCCCACCTCCTGCAAGGTCACCAAGATACAGAGGAGCATGTTAAAGTCCCTAACTGGTACTCACTAGAAATGCACTGTTCCCTTTCAGTGAGTTTCTTAAAATGCTTTTGAGAAAATCCTAAAGCATTGATTTTCTGAATTGTATTATTTTAGCAGGGTTCATATGGTTTATATTTAACTGGATATTTTCTTTGCAAGTAAAGTTGGCCTTGGTGTTGAATCCAAGGATAGAGAAAGGCATCAGTCATGTGCCAGTCCAAGCTCCAGCAAAGCCTCTGGGACATCTCAACTCAATTGACTTTCTTTCTCACATTCAGTCCTATGATTCATTAAATATGATGATATTACACATACACAGCAGCCTTATTATACTGGCTAATTACCTTTTAAAGGGCCTGAAGACTATGCAGATGCAAATGCTTGCATTTGCACACTAAACCCCACTTTTGCCCCACAAAGCCTCACTTGCCATGCAAAGACAAAATCAGGGGAATAATGCATGTGCATATTTGAAGATGCGATTTTTTTCACGAGCAACAGATGAAATTCACAGCTGCTGAAAAAACAGCCTTCCAGTTTGCCAGCTTAAATACTTTACTGCACATGAATATGTGGGAAATTAATATTATTAGTATTATTGTTATTTTTGTTGTTATTGTTGTTATTGTTATAATCCTAATAATAATTTTTTAAATTATAACAATAATACTAAAAAGGAATGAAATGCATCTTATATAAACTGGGTTAAGCTCTGCACATTACAAGTTTATTTTTGTTTTGTTTTGATATATTTACATGGGTGAAATAAATATTACAGATAAAATCTCTTTGGCTTTCTCTCTCAAAACAGTAATTATGCCAGGCCTTCAGTGCAGTAAGGTTATGATTATACAACCCTGTTTCTGGTTTCCTCTAGACATATGTGCAATATATACATTGCACATAAATTGGCTCAAGCTAATTATTTTTAAATAACATGTATGCTTTTAAAAATAGCAAGCAAAAATGGAACTGCCTAAATCTATTGTGGGTCATGTTTTGTTTTTCCCCAGGCATTAAAAACCTGTGTCTGATCTTTTCTTGAAAACATTTTTGAAGGGGGGCAGGGTAGGGGGAAGATTTCCTCCCAGGTTGAAAACCAGATATACTTTGCCCTGTTCTGTGTCCATCACAGCCACTCTGCTCCAGTCTGAACAGAATCTCATCTGTTAGAACTCAAATATGAAGAAGTAGGATTTTTTTTCCCCACATGATTATAAATAGGGAGTTATAAGGGATGTTTGGACACAAACCTGTTTTTATTACTATGGAAAAACTTGCCTGTCAAACAGCTGAAATATAAATTTTCAAAAATTTGTTATATGTCATGTAAACCATAACACATTATTTCATAATGCATAACAAAGATGTGAGAGGAAAGCTGGAGCTGCATGCGGCACCACAGTGAGTGAGCATGATGACGGCATTTCAGGTCCTGATAGGTACTTTCTTCAGGGGCCTTTAAGGTGTTGGCAACAGCAAAGTCACTACAAGCATGTGGAAGTGCTGGGAAAGGTGTAAAGAAAGCACTGATGTCTCAGCACTGCTGTCCTCTATCCACAAGAGTCTGATGCTCCTCAGTGTTTCAAGGAGAGGCTGGACTCCTTCCATTACTTCTGTAACACCATTACTGAGGTGCATCTGCTTTTTCCTCAGCTAATTTCACTGTTTATAGCATCCTGTAGCAATGACAGAAGCTCAAAGAGCACAGTTTGGCAAAAGAGAAAAACACGGAATTACTGGGAACTGATGAGCCCCATGTGATAAAGTTTATGCATCTAACCACTAAAGCTGAGTATCTTCTCCATGATCATAGAGCAGGAGAGTGGCAGGTGGTGGCCATGGAGGAGAAGAAGCCAGAAATACTGATTTTCAGTTCTCTGCTCAACCCCAGGGGTCCAAATGCTTTACGCACTCTTTTTTTGTAACTGGTTCCTATTTCACATTTAACATATTTTTTTTAAATAAAGAGAGGAAAAAAAATGGCACATTTATGGTATTTAATTGAATGACATGAACATTAAAAAATGAAGCTGTTCATCACCATGACTCAGACTCCATTCTCTCTGTCACCCAAAAAAGGTGGTGGGCAAGGAGTCCAAGGCACACTGCCATGTGTGCTCACTCTCAAAGGCTTTCCTATGGAGAGCTGCATGGGAGGAGTCTGAGTTTTCCTCACATGTTATTTGTTTATTTGACTATCCTTGGTTGACATTGTGTCAGCTGGTTAATGAATGAATCTGGTTTTATGGCTTTTGCACATGTGCCTAGAGGTCACTCTAGGCATATTTTCACAAATTAGAAAAATAAATTAATTAATTAAACTTATTTTCTACTGGGAACCTGTGCACCTGAAATAACAACTATTTTCTCCAATATATTTAGTTGTGCTCTGCCAGCAGGCATTTCTTCCCCACTTCTTGGCTGAAAAACTGTACTAGCCAGTAAGATGCAATCAGACGTTTTTGAGTAATAAGAACTTTATAAGCTTGTATATACACAGCTAGCCACAAGTTACCAGCTATTTCCAAACAACACATTTTAATTCTCTATCTATATTAGGCATCTTTTTCTCCTTCTTTTATGCATACATTTTGCAGGTAACATTTATCTGCCTGTATTCAGGCCACCTGTGCAGGTGCAGAAGAAAGATGCTTATCTCCCATGCAGTTCTCCTGCTATGCTGCCTTCTCACTTGAGGCCCATCGATAAGGCCAGGCAGTTGGGCAACGGTGGCCATTGGTGAAAGCTTTGGAGATTTTATTGTCTGGGGAGAGGGAGATGGATTAAATCCCCATCTCCTAGGTCTATTTTATTTCAGAAAAATCCCCACTCTTAGTTAACCTGCTTATGGAGAGAAATGTAAAAATAAATAAAAATTAACACATATTTAGTACAAATCAGAAACCTTTTTTATTTCCTCAAATTTTCTAAGACTCTTCTCTTGGACTTTGCTCTTTTTGGCTGCATCATTCTCAAAGAACCATGCCCAAGATGATAATGCAGCAAAACCCTTTCTCATAAAGTAAGATAACACCTCCTTTGACTTACATATGAAATTCACGTCAGACTTAAATTCAACACCCCACCTCCCCAACTCTCCTCCAGCACAGCTTTGTATTGATTTTATGTAACTCTCTGGTCACTTTTTACAGAAATCTGTATATGTAATCTGCTTACTGTAGAATAAAGCCAATTTTATATCCTGTTTTCTAGATAATATCTAAAGGGATACAGTTATTTGTAAAACTGAGGTGTTTGTATATACTGTGAATATACTCAGCTACAACCTGAGTGCAAGAACACAGCGAGAAACTACCTCCTTGCTCCCTTTTTTTTTTTTTCCTTTACCATTCTATTTTGACTTTCTATTTGACATTCTATTCTTCTTAGGAGATTTAAAATCACAATGCTTTCTCCAAACATGTAGATCAGTCTAGGAGGGAAGAGGATCCATAGCACATTCCTGAAATGAACAATCATCCAGGATGAAACAGGAATCCCAGTACTGAAAATTAAATCAAGGATGCGTGATTTGGAAAAGTGCATTGTTCTAAACACCAGTTCTGCTTGTTAAAAAAATTCAAAATATACCTTTGAAAACGTTCAGCTGTTCTGTAACCTTATATAATCTGATAATGCTGTATAAAGCAATTCATGAAAAAGAAAAGTAGCACGCAAACTTAAAAGCTAAAATAGTAATCTTTCTTATAGATGGAGAGAAGGTAACTAAATGACTTTTTTGCCTGCTTTTCACATTTTCTGGAAACATTTATTATGATTCTTAGCACTATATTTATTTAGCCTCTCTCTGAATAATTGTTCAACAAGGAGATATTTTATGAAGCTATAGATTAAATCCAGATGAAAAATTGCATTTCCTTAATGTTGCTGATTGTTTTGTAAAATTATCTTAAAAGCGTACTTCTGTGTGATTTTTCTTGCTTCCTTCCTTTCTTTCAAAATACTTTTAAAAATCTGTAAGTATATTTGTTACTATCAAGGGACTTTTATGATTAATGCACATTATTCATATTCCCTAAACACCGATTTGACTAATATGCTCTATACTTGCTGCCATCACACTTAGAAATGTACATTAACTGAATGCAATTTAAAAGAAAAATATTCATAATCTTTTCAATAAAAGAGTGAATAATTGGCAATAACTTCAGTATTTGGTGCACTTCACCTCTTTTTCTGTACGCAGAGTTTCTATAGTTTATGATTTTGGCAGTTCCTTTAAGTAATTTTCATAAATTTTGTTCGATCCATGACAAAGTATTATTCATTTGCACTGTGGCATAACTGAACAATGTCATTAGTGATTATTGGTCTGTTACGTGACACTACTTTTGTCCTGTCACTACATAACTCTTGAGCTCACAGAAAAGAAATTAATTTTCCATTGTATTGAAACACGCTAGCTTCTTTTTTTTTTTCTTTTGATGAGCAAACTAGATTGTACAAATGTTCATGTAAAGCCAAGGCAATAGGGGGATAAAAGCAGATGAAGACAATTCATTTGAAAATCAAAGCAACGCTCACAGAAATATGTTGGCAGGATTCACCCAGCTCTATTTCAGAGTTGTTTAAACACCGTATAGAGCAGAAGAGGAAGGGGAGTAATGGTTTCTCCTGGAATCAGTTCAATCAATTAATCTGTCTCTTTTTTTTCCCTGGCTCATTTAATTACCACTGCGAAAAAGCAGGGGGAATTAAGTCACAAAATAACCATTCAAATAACATGATGGATCTAATTGAAGCCTTTGTAAGTGATCAGATCCTGGGGTAAGGCTGAAACTGCCTCATCCCACCCAGTTGTGTGCTGGCAGGGTGCGCTGCACTGGCTGCTGACTTTGGATGCGAGTTTCTGCACAAAGATCAAATTTTTTTGCTTACATGGCTAAAAACAGCCCTCTCATGCAGCCAGTGAAACTTGGCAGTGGTGGAAAGGAAGGGGCACTGCCACGCAGTGGGGTGGCCATGGCCCAGGCAGCCTCTGGCACTGCTGCGCTCCTCTGGGTTGACTCTCTCTGGGCAGGGGAAGAAAATGTGGGCCCACTCACATACAGGCAGTGCTTCCCCACGGAAAACACACGCCTTTCCCCCATTTTTAATTCCGTTTTTGCTGCTGTGCACTCCCTGTCCTGCCTGGAGGCAGGCCGTGGGTCCCTGCTTCTGCAGCAGGGAGGAGGCACTCTCCTCGCCACAGCATGCCTGGGCCAGCCTCCCCCAGGCCCGGCTGGGCTTTGGACCAGAACCTCTGCCCCCCCCAGGTCCATCGTCACCCTCCTCCCAGCCACTCTGGCTGGGGCAGGGGCAAAGGAACAAGAGGTGCCATGAGTGGGCACAGGCCCATTGCAGGCAGCAGGGCAGAGTGGGCCGCACCACCCCAGTGTGCAGCTCTCTTGACATCATCTTTCTTGCCTTTGACCATGGGTGGCAACCCACCTTGCCTTTGTGTGTGCCCGTCCCCCCCGCGGGATGGAACTCAACGTTGTTAGTAAGCTCATGAGGCCCAACACAGCGCCGGCCTCCGGAGCTCACTTGTGAGGCTGGGGGTGAAACTCCCACCCCCAGGCAGCAGGGCTGTACTGCGGCAGGGTCTGCCAGGGACAACACCGGGCAAGGCTGAGGCAACACGAGGAGCGATGGTGGGGGCAGAGGAGCCTGATGCGCTTTTCTCCCCCTCCCTCGCTGAAGAAGCGCAGCTGCAAGCCACACCATTGATTTCCTTCCCGGCTGCTGCCCCGTGGAAGAACTTCGCCATTAATTAGTCTTGTCCATTCTCCTCTGCCCTTGTGTTTTGAGGCAAAGAAAATGTAGGCGAAGCGCGTAAAGCCCCCGGGCGCTCTGCAGGCCGGGCGGCGGGCGCGGCGGGGCTCTCGCCGGCGGTTCGCCCGGTAGAGGGCATCCCGCCCACGCCGATCCGGCCCGGCCGGGGCCCGGTGCGCGCCGCCGCCGCCGGTACCGGAGCGCTCGTACGGCCGCCCGAGCCCCGCTCTGCGAGGGTGGACAAGGGTTTATATTTTGTATTAATATCAAAAGACGTCTAGTCAGAGGTTCTTTGTTGTTCTTGGGGTTTTTTTTCAACCGTAGGTACCAAACCCCACCCCCAATCCCCCACCCCCAGGTAATCAATTTCCTGAAATTCTTCAAGACTTCATAAGCCGTAACAATGAAAATCATAACCAGCAAGTCTTTTAATTTCCTTATTGTGTTATTTAAGCAATAAAACATGACAAGGTTTGTGTTATGCTGGGATATCGCCGTGCCTCGGGTGAGTTGTGTTAGGCAGGAGGCCGAAAATCAAGAGCCGGCCGAAGCCACCTGGAAAGAGGGGCTGCCCTCAGACACCGCGTGTTTCACCATTGTCCAGGGGACCTGTATGAGCAGGCTTAGGACTGAAAGAAAGAATTAAGGAGGAAGCAGAACAAGACAAATAATTGTCTTTTCATTACACCATAAAAAATAAAAGCACATCTCTTTGTTAACCTTCATTTAATTTCCCCCCTCTACCAGCTTCCAAATGAAAAATAAGCAATGTAAATTAAGTAATATTAATTAATTCTCTAATATCCTAATTTTACAACTTTTTTAATATCCTACAATTTCATAAAACCTCCCTAGATTTCTAAACTAAACATATGTAAAAAAAGACCTAATATGGTTTAAATCTTAGGTTTCAACTTCATCACTAAAATTCTGGGGTTTTTTTCTGTTTTTCACTAAAAAAAAAAAAAAGCGCTTTTCACAAATGAAACTTTCCTCTTGTCTTTGCTACAGAATATTTTACTTAGAAAAAGGATGTTGTTTCATGTTTCTTCTATCAGCCATTTCATTATATTTCTTATTGTCTGCTTTCTATCTTTTATCACCTGATGGTTAGCAATGTGTATCCCATATTTGTCTCTGAAACATTCCTTCTGGTTAAATTGCTACAGCAACAGTAAAATCAGTGAAATGTCCTGAAAGAGAAACCAGAGGAGTTGTTCCTCTGCATCAGTTTGCATCAGCAGAGGTGTGAGGAGTTTCCCTGTGCTGCAAGCACATTCTAGGGGAGGAATCCTCTTTTTAGACAGAATTCGCTTTTAAAGCCCACCTTTGAAGGTGGCAGCACATCGCGCAAGTTACACAAGGCACTATTACACCAGGGCAAGAGAATCCTTGACTCCTTGTTTGCAAAAAACCCAGTTGAATTGTATTTTGCAAAGCCATGCCTTAAACCAAGTCTCTCAGCCTCAAGCCATAACAGACATAGCTCACACAAAGTTACACATGTGTGGAAGTGTCTGCAAAACAAGGTGCTTGACTTTTGCAATTTTTTCCAACTATTCGGTTTAAACTCAAGTGCTTTAGGAAAACAGAAGTTAGGAGTCTGGCACTTAGTACCGAAAATACTCATTGATTTCAGTGAGCTGGATGTGCAAAAATACTCAAAATGAAGCCCACTAGAAAAAGCCAGACACAGATGCAAAGTATGGAGGGAAAAGGGCAGACTGGAAAAGGAGTCCTACAGAGAGAAAAGAGGGCAAAGGAGGGCAAAGGGAGAGAAACATACACAGGGAGAAGAATGCAACAGCAAAAAGAGGTGGTGGTGGGGGGCAAAACCAGTCCAACAAGATGATTTATGAGATAAAAGCTAAGAGTGTTATTAAATATATAAATATAGCTGGTCTTTTTTTCCTAGAAATGTAAGAGAAGGGTTGGATAAAGTCAGAAAGAAGAAGCCTTGCTGGAAAAGTTTGATTACATATCACTTTTCAATGAAGTATATTAAAAAAAAAAGTCAACACAAAAACAAGAAGCCACAGTGATATTGAGCAAATTACAGACACCCAAAGCTGAAGGCTTGGTCTATTTCATGGGCATTACCTTGCTGTTTCAGTGAAAACACACTGATCATCCACATAATCAAATGGAGCAGAAAAACAAGTAATTTGGTCTCATAAGACAGGATCAGGATGAGGTCCGTGTCCCTTACCACAGCTGGAGCTCTTAGGGCCACTTGACATCAACTTGTGAGAGTGTTTGGATGCTATTTGTAGAGAAATCCAATAATTTTAGATAATTTATCTCAGCATGCAGGAATAAGGAATTGCTTCTGTTGTGTTGGAATCAAAATAACATGGAGAACTGTACTGGAGGCTCTCCTGACAGCTATTTATGTTAGTCAAAGACAAAGTACACTATGTACTTTTAATTATAACTGTGCCATTCTTACTGTGATAGATGAAGTTGTGTCAGCACTTCCATTACAAAACCCTATTTTTAGGGGTTTGTAACTCAGCTGTTAAATTTCGCTTTAGGCTGAAACTTGGCATGCAAAGCCTCAGCCTGCAAGCACTTTTTTTTTTTTTTTTTTAATAAATAAAAAACACCACCAACTTTTGGTCACTTCTGATTTTATAGGAAAGCATATTTTAACACTCAGTCATTTCTAACTCTGAAAAAGTTTCATTATTTGAATTTTACAGGCTTGTCCGTTATATGTCATGCTGCATTTTTAAAAATAGCATTGCTTTTATTCATGTTGGCAAATTGGCTACTGTCCATGAGCAGTAACTATTTTTAATCATGTTTTTTAAGCATATATCCATATTTATATTGTTATGATCCGTGCCCCGGACTCTGTAAGGAATAGTAAATGACAGGCCATGCAGTCTTGAGTGCAGAGAAAGAACCACAACAGCTGTTAGTTTGCAAAAACCACACAACTTGGAGTGTAGTCTTCAACTCATTAGCGTAATTAATTTTTAATAATTACAGCATTCATTTGTTGTCTGAAAAATAGAGCGTAGGGCCTTCTCCCATCAGTCCTTAGTTAAACAGAACTCACTTTGCCTAAGTTTTACCCTATCAGTGGAAAAGGGCTCATGTCCTTCACTATGACTTGTGAACAAAATTGTGCTTTCTTGTTGTTTGTGTGGTTATGCCCCGGGACCTACACAAATGACCCATAGGGAAAAGAGGTTCAGGCAAGTCTGGGATCCCTCCCTGGGTCCTACTTTCCTACTTGTTTTACAACATACACCAACAGGGAGATACTTGTGGTATCTCAAAATGGCCCATAGAGGGAGATTCTATGATTCTGTGATTCTATGTTTCTGACTCTTCCAGCCTCAATCCACTAAGTGAACTATAAATTATATTCTTTCACGAGATTATTCTGCTTCAAAAACACCGTAGATGATCAAGGAAGTAAGAATTTTAAATAGATTATATGGCTTATCTTTGGTGGTGTCTCTGTGTACTTTTAAAACAAAATCTGAAGGATGTATTCTGATCTGTAAACCACAAGTTACTTGCTAGCAGATTTATACTGCTTTCCTCAAGACCATTGATAAAATTGAGCTCTGGGTGACATTCTAGGCTACAATCATGATGCATCTTTAGAAAGCAGCATGTCAGTATAGAATTTGGCCTGCTCTGCTAAGTAAAAATGAATAAACTTTTAAAAACCACCTTATATAAGTTCGTATCTGGTCAACAGCACTGATTCCATTCATTTCCTGCCCTTGCCTCTCTTTTTGTAATTTGGTTGAATGGTTATTACCTTTAGCTCAAGAGATGCAGTGGAAAAAAAAATGAAATGAAGACTCACCAAATCACAATATGTGTATGGGCTTGTAAACATGATCATTTTGATCTTTGAGTGGCTATCGAGCTAGAGCTCATGCAGACTTCAGAGGAGTTCTAACTTTGTTTTAAAAGTTCTAACTTTTGTTTCAGAGGCTGCCTGAGAATCCAGTCCTTTGAGCGCTGAACTGCAACAATCTTTTTCCACTGAAAGCTGATACATCCCTGCTCTGACTGACCACTTTTGCTTTTACTCATTACAGCAGTAGGACTTAACATGTGCGATTTGTGGCTTGCAGTTTTGACATTGCTTTAAAAAGCATTTTGAACCGATCCTTTTACATTCCAGCAAAGCAATTATGGCGTGTGCTCGATACCATTCAAAGAGGATGACATAACCCTCTTGACAAAGGGCATGCCCATTCCCCCACTTTTTCACAAGCTGGCAAACATGGATCTGCAAGAATCCAGGGGAGTACAAACATTTCTTCTTTTTAACATGACTGTAATACATACTAGAGAAGGGAACAAAAGTAAACTCACAAGAGCCTCTAGTACTGACAGCCTAAACTAGAACCTCCTTGGATACCACAATGGGCAGGCAAGAACAGGTGACCAGGTAATTAGTCCTAGCACCCACAGCCAGCATACTGGCACAGAGCATTATACCCCTCTTCTAAATAATATTACCACTGTCACCAAAAGGAAAATCAAAATGGAGCCAGGTTTTATTACTGAGAAGGCGCTCTCCCTCTCCACTGCAGACAGGAAGGGGAGGGGTCTGGTTATTGTTGCAGATTTTTTCCCCCTCTTTCTCCAGGTCTTTAATCCCAGACTTGGCTTGTTGCGCTTCAAATTGAAATATCCTGAACAGATGTAAAAACACATGTGAGCCACTGCTCACAAGCTGTGCAAAGCTTTGTTTCATCTGCTGATGATGTGAGCCTAAAGGAGATCTTTTTAAAATTTCATCACTATTCAAAAGGATAATTAATACGTACCCCCAGGCTTTGATTATGCTATACCCAGTGTGTACTGCTGGTACAAAAATAATGAGCCTCTCATCAGGCTGAATGAATACTTGCAGCAAACATTCAGTTTCCATAAGAAATTTAAGATTCAGCGGCGGTACCATGTAGGTGGCTTAATCTAATTTTAATTTGTAACACAATACAATAGATAAGATCATTTGTTTGTAACCAGCACAGGCATTTTGTTTACATGAAACCCCAGTCAGCATTCAGCAGATGGTCTTTTTAAAGGCTTAATTGAAGTTTTCTAATCTAACCTTTCTTCCCTCCATTACGAAGGGGAAAATAAGGTAAAAAAAAAAAAAAAAAAGAAAAAGAAAAAAAAAAAGAAGAGAACTACGAGTAAGAAGAAAAATAGCTGTAAAACCCTTTTGCAGGGAAAGCATGGAAGAGCATTTCTGCCTGCTGTCAGATGCATGTTCAGTCAGAGCCAGGAAGATGCTGAGGTCAGAGTTTTTAGCGGCTCCAGAGGTGTAAGGATAGGGCCCTTTGCCCCCACCTTTGTTGCTAGTGTGAAGGTCGGCAACAAATCACTGCCCCTGCCACAGCAGCCTTTCTGCCTTCACCAGGCTCTTGAAATTAGCTACCTGAGCCTTTCCACAGATCAGGCATCTCCTTCTCACCCCTGCTTTCTCAGAAGCTCATTATTAGATTATAATTTCTGTGTACTTTCTGCGTTCAGCTGTTCTGGTTTCAGTCTCCTTCTGGTCTGTCCCTGCTGCCCTCAATATTACCACACTGACCACAATAAACACTTTTCTCCTCACTGGCTCCAGGCTGCCTCTGGCAGCCTTCCAGTGATGTGCACTGGAATACAACCTTTCCCAAACATTTAAATCCTCCTCACATAATGTGTATTCGAAGAGTTTGGCTCATTGGTGTTTCTAATAAAAAAATCGAGTGAAGCATTTATTCCTCTTTTCACAGGCCATAGGGAGCACAAGGAGGCCAGGTGCCAGGCTTTGGGTCCTTCAGGAGCAACGTGCTGCCAGAGTTGCTGGTGCAGAGGAGCTCCCGTGCTCCCTTGGCATTGTTTGTGCCTTGGCCTTGCTGGCGTGGCAGTGGGCTGGGAAGGGCAGGCACCACAGGCAGGGTAACTCCCTGACTACCTGTGTTGATCCAGTCTCGCTACCACCACCTCTGCAATAGGGGTGCTGCTAATGTCCCCATGGCACAGTTGCAGATCTTTACTAGCTGAGTTGTAGAAGAGGTGAGAAACTACATCACATAATAAAGAAAAATGAGTTTTACTCATGGTAAATGACTTGAGAACAGAGGCTTTTTTTTTTGCGGGGGGGGGGGTTGGTTTTGGTTTTGTTTTTTTTTAACTGGACAGCTATTCACCATTGAGGAATAAACAGGTGCTGCATGCTTGTGACATCATAACAAAAAATGCTGTGGGTTGGATTGCTACCTGGTGCTTCGCAACCATAAGGAGCAGAAATCAAAGAGGGCAATCAAAATAGAAATGAACTACAACTTATAATTCCACTAGCCTACTTTTCCTCAGGTACAGCCCACACCTACACAGCTGTACATGGAGAGAGATGCATTCATACCCCTGTGCCCCAAGCCAAAAGGAAACAAGCCATCTTCAAGTCAAAAGCCGTAACGCTGTGTAAGAACAGTGAAGGGGCCAAGCTAATAGCACTACATGTTATAATGATATAATGACCATCAGTGTAAGTGGAGGACTGTACATGGAGTGATTTATATGCTGAAAGAAAACAAATATCAGTGTCGGGATAAAAATATCCTCCAAGGAACCCACAAACCAGCTGGGTTTATAAGGTCAGGTTGAGCACTGCATTCATGCAGCTATGTGGGTTTTGGCAGGGACGGTTAAAGTCCTGCTGACTCAGAACCCACCATACAGAGGGGAGACTAACAGATGTGCCCACACAACATTTGGAAAAATTCATAGGTTCTCACAGAAACAAAAAAACCTCAGGGGCTATTGATCTATATTCTAAATCAATGTTGTTCTAAGTCCATATTCTTTTCCTACAGAGAACAGGATTGCTGAGGAAATGCTGTTACTGTTGAGGTAAATTTGACTGGGCTAGTCATTCAGGAAAAAGGCACAAATGTCAGCAGTGTGCACACCTGGAAGCTGACACTGTCATTAATTGCTTACTGGGGCTGCACCATGGAATCACCTCACTCTCAGTGAAACAGTACTGATTTACGGCTGATTAGATCTTGTCTGTGCTTCACCATGGCCATAGGAGATTCTCCTCCAAAAGACACCTGTAACACCTGAACTGATAAAGAATGTCTCTTTAGCTGTCAATCATGTTTGAGCTGACTTTATATCCTCTTTTTAGGCTGCCCTTACGAATTAAGATTATTATACACACTCCAACACATCTCATTCCTGGAAAGAACGGTGACAAACAGCCAAGATAGGATGCCATGGGTTATAGGTGCAGCAGAAGGATGAAGAAAAAGAAACACACAATAGTTACAATGATTTTCAATTATATAAATGGACGTCTCTGTACACAGTGTGATTTAGACACTGGAAAAAAAATTAATACCAGTTTAGGATAAGGATTTCTCCCAAGGAGATCATAAACTAGGGAGCATTTCTTGAACTACTTTTCTGAAATGAAACACAGCAGAACCCATTCACCATAAAACATATAACCTGATTGGGCTTTTTCCTAACACTATTATTTTGGTATGCTGTAAAGACATTCAAATAGAGACCTTGATGTAAGATGTTCTATATAAGAACAAAGAAAATATCTTTGGATATAAGGTTTCATTTTGTTAATTTCATCATATTTCATCAATTTAACCTTCAAAGACTCTCAGCTGCGCAATACTTTGATACTATAATGTTCACTTTAAACCTCATATTTTCAAGGTAGTGTGCAGGGATTTATCCTCATCCTAATGAGTTATATAATTCACTCTCTATGTAAGTTATTTGAAAGCACCGGTACAAATCTAATGCTTACTGTTCCTGTAATTCTACCAGAATGTGGGAAATAAAGGTATGGGATGCAAATGTTTATTGACTGAAAAATGTATATCAGAGATAACCAGTGCTATGCTGCTTTCCACTAGCAGACTAGAGGGGAGGAGCACAAGAAACACAGAAGTGGGCTTCTACATTTGCTTGCATAATATAGCCCCCAAAATATAGCTTCCTCTGAGCAGCGGGCCTGCCTGGTGGAAGTACGGAGGAAGCCCCAGCAAAATTAAGAGTGCAGATGAGAGACCATTGCCTTTTCCAAACCAACCATCAAAATGGAGCACCATTACGAAATACTTCCATGGCAACACTCTGATATAACTTCAGAGAGCATGGTTTCTTCTCTGTCATTTCATGTGTCTTAAACCCACAATTTAAGACAAATTACCTGGACCTCAAACAGGTGTCACTCTTTTTAGCCTTTTGCATCCCTGTCTAGGCAATACACCTCCAGAATAGCTGGAGGCACAGAGTTCCTTTGAAGTTACTCATTTAAGGGCCTTATCCATGAAAATAAGAGCCCTACAGATTAAATCTGTCTGACACATCAAAGAGGCATATCACCCTCGTTGTTTTATGCAAACCATTGGATGCATGATCAGAAGAACTCAGCTGTGTAGTGTTTTCTGCAGTATAAAGAGCAGCAGTCATTCACAGAGTCATAGAATCATAGAATGGTGTGAGTTGGAAGGGACGTTAAAGATCATCTAGTTCCAATGCCCCTCTTATGGGCAGGGACACCTTCCACTAGACCACATTGCTAAGTCCCATCCAACCTGGCCATCTGCTAACTAAGCAGGAGCAGTTCATAACCAGTTGCAAAGTACATAAGAAAGTATGTAAGACATAAAATTACTGTTTTCTTTGGTTGTGCATATATTGCACACGTAAGTCTGTAGATTTAGATTGAAAATCATGTTCCTTAGATAATACATCCTTCTAGTTAAAGGACATTGGCTCTTTTGGGAGTGGATTAATAAGGGACCATAGCTTTTTGCATGTGCAAGACTCATTTTACATATCCTTCTTGGCTGTGAATCTTAAACAAGTTGGCATTTTCACACAGCTGTGTTCCCCCAGTTGAATCTGAATGCAAACCCATCACCAGGCTGGGATTCTGTAACTTGACATCTGTTCATGTTGGTTTGCTGGTAGACCTGCACTGAAGGTATAGCATGGAATCATAGAATAGTTTGGGTTGAAACTATTCAACAAGTTGGGTTGAAACTATTCACCTAGTCCACACCCCCTGCAATAAGTAGGGACATCTTCAACTATAACAGGTTGCTCAAAGCACCACCTGACCTTGGACACTTCCAGTGATAGGGCATCCACAGCTTCTCTGGGCAACCTGTTCCAGCTTATCACCACCTTCATTATAAAAAATGTCTTCCTTATGTCCAATCTAAATCTACCATCTTTCAGTTTTAAACCAGTACCCCTTGGCCTGTCACTACAGACCCTGTGATCAAATTGAGATACAATTTTCATGTGAGATAAAGAATCATCTGAGGAATTCTGGTTACTAAGCCATTGAACCTATGCAATTCCTCTGTAGTCATTTAGCATTTTACATGCAACTGCCCAAATCAGTAACATATAGAACAAGTGAGTTATTTTTAAGATGGAGGCTTTCACAGGTAAGTTCATTGCAGGATGTTTGCCTTCAAACTAGCATGTCTAGCAGTTAGTTACTTTTAACTGCCTAACTCACATGCAAATACCCTGGTACTTCGGCCACTGAGACATGACTGATCTGCTGAGGGACTACAAGTGATACGACACTATCTGCACCACGCAACGTAAATTGAATAACCAGGTTTGCATTTAGAATGCACTGGAAACAACAACCTGACAAAGTTCAGAGCTGAAATTCCCTGGAAATGGAAAGTTGTGAAAAAGTACTCCAAACTACCTATGGACAGGAAAAAAATTAAAGATCTCCCTGTGACTTGTAGGTGGGAAATAAGACCACAGCTGAGTACAGATACTTTCCAGTTGATGACAAAACAGTCCCCCAGATCTGAATATTGTTTTGTTCTTTATATTAAAAATGTGGATAAGCAAGTTGATGTGCACACCAACCAAGCATGGGAAGAGCTGCAAACCAAGCCTGCATGGAGGAGTTATAGATTTGCTGTTCCAGTGCTGTGAGGTTATGAAACAGGTGACATCCTTCCTGTGTCTGAAGGATCTATACACCATCTCTTTTTGCTGAACCTCAAGGGATGCTCTGCATGAGGCATCTTGGAATGAGCACTAATAAGGTTGCATAGGAAAATGTTACAGTGGCTGCTGGTTGGGTTTTTTTTCTGACACTTAGAAGCTAAATACCCTTGTTAGTATTATCTTGGTAATGAACAAACTGTACTGTTCTTATTTTGCACAGTATTGTTCTTTTTAATGTCCATTGCTTTATACACACATGAAGGTGATGAAACACCTACTACAAGGCTTTCTGTTGAGATCCCCATGAGCTAAAACTCATTAGAGCCACCACTGGCTCCACAGGCACCCTTGGGTCACTTTTAGGCTGCAAAAGCAACAGTTTTGCTATTCTGGAGACCCTAACACACAAGGATGTGAAAGAGACAGCCTTGGTGAGACCTGAGTCATGAAACAAGAGACTGTTTTTTGGTTTTTGGTTTTTTTTTTTGTAATGTACATATACACAGCGAGTAAAAGGACTGAGCTTGGTCTCTTATTCCCAAAATTCTTGATAGGTACCAAAGATGATATAGGGGCTCCCTGATGGAGCATGACTCTGAAGCAGTCATCTGAATACCATACTATCTACTCTGGTCACTGCCCTGTGCTTCTCCCTTAACCAGCACCAGCAGACTTGCGTGAATGCACTGGTTGTGATGCAGAAATAAAAATGCTTATATGTCGGTCAATAGACTTTGAAAGGTCACATAAATAATCAACAGGCACTAGGAAAGACAATTGTAAAGGCAGTATCAGAGGCTGATAGTCTAAATCACACTCCAGGTTTGGTCTACCTGCTAAAATGGTGTGTGACAGGAACTCTGGCAATCATAATACCTGGCATTAGGCATATACTGTAGGGAGGATCAGAACATGCCACACAGATGTCCAGCTAACATGTCTGGGCACAACTGCAACTGGGCATAAATATCTGCAGCAGGGGGTAGGCGGTGGGGATTACCTCTTGGAAAAGCACGTTTGACTATGGAAGTCAGAAGTTAGTCTTCTGGACATCTAGCATGTCTTCTCCCACTCTCTTTGCTATGTAAATCAGCAATCTAACTTCAGGACATCAGTCATCAAGATGTACTTACCATAATGAGCAAAACACACAAACAGAGGTATCTATGAGAAAAAAAAAAATCTGAAGAGATGTTTCTACTTGAAGGGAAGCATTCAAATTACCTCATAGTGCATGCTATTTGGTCCCTTTGAGTGAAGACAGGTATGGTTTCAGGCTTGACATTCAGATACCCATTCTGCAGTTGATCTCATTTGTTTCTTCCAAACAAAAGAACATTTTGCAGTCCTCTCCCTGCTTTACCCCCACACATTCTTCTACTAAGGTAAATGATCAAATCCAAATCCCGTGTTAATGAGTGCCAATCATAGCTTCAGCCCCTTTTCTAGGCTTGGCAACAAGTTCCCCGAGCCTTAGCAAACAATTATCATTCAGCTACTGTAGAAATTGATTCTTGGGTTGACGAGAGCAGTCCTCCCTCGGCTGGTAAGGTCCTGCCATGGGAAGCAATTACTGCAAGATGCCAGCTGACAGACTCATTCCGTGGAAAGTCAGGTTGTCTTGATCCTCAGGCACTCTCTAGGCAAATTGTATCCTTACACTCATCTCAAACCTCTTACGAACTGTTGGCTTCTATCAGGAAAAATGGATTGTTCCCTTTGTTTCTGTGGCATTTGATAGAATAAAACTGGACATCCTGCCTCACAATACGGAGATTTAATTTTAAAATTCTCACACCAAAATACTGCAGTATGATAAAGAAAAAGAGAATCATAAAGCAATGA
This sequence comes from Falco cherrug, assembly GCF_023634085.1. NCBI lineage: Eukaryota > Metazoa > Chordata > Aves > Falconiformes > Falconidae > Falco > Falco cherrug. Next base: position 73,909,639 of record NC_073698.1, on the reverse strand, counting down.
AGATTGCTACTTGCCTAGGGAACAGTAATACAGAGCAGCTGTATGACATTTTTTGTGTATAAAAAGACCTAAATTCCACTAGCAGTGGCCTGTCTTTACTGATCATAATTTTCTTTTCCCCCTAATTTTCAAATGGTTTGTAGTAATGCTTTCACAACATTTTGTCTGACATCTTTTGTTTATTAGTTTTGCATTTATTTTTTTTTAAATCGTTGATATTCCTAGGTGGCAACTGGGAAAAAGCAAAGATTTTCTGCTTAATTAGCTTTTGTGACAACATCTGAATGGTGATTGAGATTTTGCCAAACACTGATGAGACAGAGACACATAGCCAGTACTAGCTAACAAAAGAAGGTAGCATTTCAAGTCAGCTGAAAGCAATTAGTCTTGATATCTATGATTAGATGATTGAAATGTAAGACCAGGTAAACAAACAAACAGTAAACCATACAATCCACTTAAAATACTGTCAGTAGGAAAAAAAAATCTTTTTCATAAATCCATAAAATAAGTCTTGGACTGGCATATTTGTTGTTGGTTTTGCCAGAAGTTCATGGAAGGTTTATCCCTGACTTTAAAGACTACAAACCCTAAAACTACCACAATATATAAAGAAAGATAATAAGAATAAGAAAAAAAGAATATGTTTCTTAACCTCACCCAGATTCTAAGTTTAACCCTGAGATACCTGGACAAGTGCTGGAAGCAGCATGGGTGATGCGAGCCTTTAAGGAGACAAATATACTATAAACAGGCATTTGCAGTCACAGATGCCTGAGAAAACAGGGAACCCATGATGACCAATTTAAAACGTGTTTTGATTGAGAAGTGCCACATCTGCAAAGAGAGTCTAGAATGTCTCCAGAGAGTCAAAAAAGGTCACTTAGAGTAATATCAGTTAATGTTGTTATTATTGCTTACAGCTATTAATCCATCCATTCTGGTGAAACTCTTAGGGTCTGAGAAGATTTAAAAAATATATTTCATGTCCAAATCTCCATCTTTATAGCATCGAGCATGCACTGTGCTCAGTAGAGCTAAGCAGGCTTAAAAAGCTGAGAATTGGGCTAGGCTTTCTCAAATTCTGATGAAACATTTGTCAGGATTGTTCCTAATTAATTTTCAGCCTTTTTAGACTCTTTATTCACCTTGAAAAAACCTTTTACAATATATTTTCACCTTTTCTTTTTGCATTAACTGTATTCCAGATTCACTGTGTGCTGAGAACACCCTTAGAAAGCCTTTTAACCTGGCTGGTAAGTTAAAACTCTCTAAATCTCACATGCCCACAGGGTTTCCCACCTTAATTAATTAATAACCCCCTCCTTGTCCTTTTAACTGGGTCATGAATTAATTTTAAAAGTTAATTATGCAATTCTTTTCTCTCCCTTTACTTATGCCTTTCATCCCTGTCTCCATTGGCTATAAACAACGTGGAAATACAGCCATATAAGTAGGGATGGATGTCATAAGCTTTGGACTGCTGGAAAAAGAGAAAAAACAAACATACCTCATCTCTATTTTCCTCTTCTCCCTTTTTTATTCTGCTTTCTATAGCAGGCTGTCATGGGATTTGTGGAGAGCAATAAATACCGCCAATCACTTTAGCAATAAATTAAGGTTGGTTTGGTTTTTTTAAAGAGAGAAAAAAGAAGTAACTGTAGATGCAAGTAGGCCTGTGAGGAAACAGAGACTATCAGGTGCCAAAAAAAAAAAAAGCCAAAGGCAGCAAATGGCTTTGTCATTCCCTTCAACTGATGTACTCACCACATTATTTAGTGTGTAAAAGGGGTTACAAAAAAGAACTGACTCTTTCATATAAGATATGTAGGTACAGAACATGCCTGTTTTGGTGTGTTTATTTCTAGGCATATAGAAACAAGTAGGATAACTGTCTACAAATTATTTTTATACCCTGCATGGGTGGTATAGAACAAAAAACCCCAACCTGTTGGATTGTATTTTTTATCATTTCTTTAAAAATCCACTCTGAATTTTAACTGTCAATGGACCTAAAGAAAAGGTGTACCTGTTGTTTGATCTTTGTCACTGCCCAATAGATTAAAATGAACTGTGAGACTGTCAGCTTCCCAAAGCCTTGCAAATACATCCTTAAGGATGGACCTTCAAACAGAAACACACTGAATTATCCTGAGCAATAACTGCAGGAACTTTTCAAGAATGTAAGATTGGAAAGTACTTCTTAGGTCAGAATGTTCAAGGCTATTACGGTCAGCCAACAAAATAACATATCGTACTGTGTTCAGCGTTAATTTTAGTTAGTATAATCAGAGAGCTTTGCCATCCAGTCCCGTATGGGTTCTTAGTGTGTTTTACCAACTTATCTAGGGTAAGGTGCAGAAAACCCCCTAGGACTTAGTTAACGATAATGTTTCCTCTTTGACAAGTGAGGTTGCTGAGACACAGAAAAACGTACCCATTGAGACTATGGTGCAGACAGGAATAGGATCCGACATCTGAATCCCTGTCCATAGCTGTAGCCACCAGATATATGGCAGAATGCTTCTTTATAGCATTACTGTTTCAGAGATTAATATTTCATATAACCATCAAGACAAAGGACAAAGGTGGCCATAAGGCTGCAATATTCTGTACAGGAAGTAGTATCTACACAAAGAACACTTGCATCAAATCTAACATGCACAGCAGGGACCATTTATCTTGGCACATTGCCCATTAAAGCCATTGCTTGCTTTATCTTTTCATTCTTCTTCTTCTGGAGTAAGTGACAAATTTCAAACAGTAAGAACACCTTATCTTTGTAAGCAGATAACAGGAAATATGACTATGAATGAACCTGCTCTGAGGATTAGCTGAGGTGATACACATTGAAAATGCATAAAGGTTTCAAATGTTACTCATGTCACTAAGGGGATGCTGCATATTCATTAAGGTATCACAAGGAGCTCATTTCATATTAATGGTGAGGTCATACATCCTTCCAGAGGAATTCCATTGCAAAGCTGCACAAATCAACGTGCTATTACTTTAAGTGTTACCAATTTAAACGTCTCCAAATCCACAGAACAGCCTGAATTTGCAAAATGATGCAGTCACTAGGAAAAGTGTTAGTGACTGTTTTCCATCTTGAAGAGGTATAACAGGAATGTAGCAAGTGCCTTTATATAGGGAAATCAATTGAAACTGCACATTAGGTATTCCCTTTTGGTGCTCAGGAAAGCGTTAAACATTATATTTATATATATCTATATAAAATACCAATATACCATATACACCTATATACATACATATTACATATATATATAGATGGTATTAGTGCTCTGAGGCTACTTTCTTTAACTGCAGTGCAGGAGTTTGAAAGTTTGGGCTTTTTTACTGTTCACTTTTGTAATCCTTTTAATGTTTACACAAGTTCCATTGCACTTTCATAACAGCAACAGCCAAAAGCTTCAAAGATATACACCGTCTAAGGATCTTTAGAGCTTATTATTTTGATAATTAAAGAAATATTCAGTACATACAAATTTGCTTCCCTGTGTTACATAATTTCTTGCCCCTGCTTTTACATGTTGGGATAATAAAGCAGTGCTGGCTACAACACAGATCTAAATCTTTCTCCCCTTTGCAGGATGAAAATACTGCAGTTTTGTATGTTACCAAAATATATTACCAAAGGAGCTAACTGGAAACCATTCAAGCAGAGTACGTGCAATAAGGAAATGGCACTTCACTGAACCAGCAGTGCTTTGCGTTTGAGGAAGAGCCTGGAGGTCACTTCTGGTAGCAGCGCAAGGTGTTCACATGTTCCCACAGGTGGGCATATATTCGTGTCCACATTTGCCAAGGGCAGTGAACCTTTGTTGTCCACCCATTCTCATGGATCTGTTGTTCTGAAGGGGCTGCTGGCTCTCTGAACACAAATTTCACATTTTCAAAATGTCAGGCTGGCTGTCCCTCCAGAAGAGTCTCTATACCCTAGCCATGCCGCCCTGCTGTACAGTGGCCCTGCTTCATAGCACACCAGCATCACTGGGCATTAGTGCAGGCATAACCAAACTGCCTTTAATCTCTAGGGGAGGGGACAGCACTGCTATATCTGTGAGTCCAGAAGCCAACGTATCATAGTCAAGGAGTGATTTGTCTGCTGGTCGCAGTTTGCTGCAATCTTGCCTGAACTGCTGTTGAGGCAGACTTGGTTGTGACTAAGCTGCAGCACGAAGGGTCCAGCTGCCCTGGATTTCAGGCACACATGGACCCAGAAGTTTTGGAAGTCCAGATGCCTAGGGAGAAAGGAGGAAACAGAGGGATGCAAATGGAATTGACTGAAGCCTAAAACTTACAAGCCTGGCAGCTGCCAAGGAAGGTGGCATGAGCATGTCAGTGCCCGCAGCCTTCTGCTGAAGAGCAGTTATGAAGCTGACTAGAGTCAATGCTTCTTTCAGTAGCTCTCAATGGAGGGAAAGGTAAAACTGAGGAACGATCTTAATTTAAAAAGCAATGGTCACATGAGTTTCTTCCATGAAATTTTTCAGAATTTCCATTTTGTGATGGGTTCTGAATAATCGGAAATTGTGATAAATGAGAAACAAAACCAAAGTTGTCCCTGCCAAAATTTCCTATGAAAGGTAAAATTGCATGTTTCAGCCAGCTGCAATTTCAAGTAGGTGTTCTTGAGTAAAGAAACATTTGCAACACATTTTTTATATAAGAAGGAAAAAAACAGTCATGGATTAGTGATGGAGTCCGAGGTCTGCCAAGATGCTTCAGGTATGTTCTGACCCAAGACAATTCCTCAGACATTGCTAATTGTATGTACTGTTCCCTCAAATTTTGTCTGTTTTGACTTTTACTCCATCCTCTCATTGGTTTTCCAACCACCACCACCTCCTCTCTGCCTGCCCGCCCCCACCCCCCCACCCCCCCACCCCATCTTCCTCTCCTTCCATTCTGCCTTCTGGGTTTTGCAGCTTGTTGGGAAATGAGACCCTCCCACACAATGGTTATACAGTTAGGAATATATTTGAATACACATTTAGGAAACATAGTCTGTTTCATGCTGCTATGATACCCAATTCAAATTGTTTAGATTAATGACAGCTACATGCCTAATTTATTACTGTAATTATTGTGATAATTTAGAGGAGATAAATTGAAATCTATTAGAATTTAATGTAAAAAGCTGTAATTAGTCTGCTTTGGAGAGGGGAGAAAGCCAATGCACATAACTGAAAATCCATTAAGCCAATTATAATGTTACTGAGGCAGAAAATATGCAGCCATCTAAAATATACCCATGACTTTAGCATAACTGTACCCTAAGCATACAAGCTCATGTGTCAGATTCCTTCATTAATTTAATAAACACATCAAGGCAAAAAAAAAAGGGAGAATTCCTTAATCATCATAATTAATGCACATAGTTCAGACTGAGAGTTAGGGTGGGGAGATGGGGGAGAATAAAATTTTGTTGCCATTGAGCAATTACCATGTAAATAAAACAGCAGCAAAAGCTTTGGAAGGGGTTTACAGGAGAGGAGGGTACACTGCTAATCATGGCAAAGGCTTTCTGAGCTATTCCCAGAAGTGCTAAAAGCTGTCCTGGTGCAATTAAAAAAATAATAAAAATAATAAAAAAAGAGAAGACAGCAATTGCTATCACCTATTTACTGTCAAATTAATTCAGCTGCTCCTGAGATGCCATCTGTATCAGGAGAGCGAGGGTGTCACTAGCTTTACGATCCATCAGGAGAAGTGAGAGCGCTGTTCTGTTTGATGGCTCTGATAATGGAAAGAAGCTAAGCAATTGTAACAGATACATCATAGATTTTCTCATAATTACCTGACCTGTTACACTGTGTCACTCTGCCGCCAAACACACTGTTTTTATGTCAGAAGCTGTATGGGCATTCTTTACTTTGATCATTCTGTATTCTGCAGATGTCAGCATTACTGTATTTTAATTGACTCTGGGGTAGCATTAAAAAGCACCTTCTATTTCGGTTGCTTAGACCTGAGGAGACTGACAACCTGGCATTTATGAACATTAGGCCTTCATGGTAACTGTGTCAGGAACTGTGTTTTTCCTAAATCCCCCAGGTACGAATAGCAAAATGATGTTAGTAAACCAGTTGAAAAAACAGTGCCTATGCAAAGAGCACCTCTGACACTCTGTAGCCATAAAGATGGCAAACCTTTTCATTAAATTAGACTCTGGAGTCAAAAGTGCATGTTGTATCCCAATCTGCAATTAGGAATTGATGACTGGTATGTTGAAAGAAGGCTAGAGATGGTGAGGACTGAAGCTGTGGGTAAAAGTGTTGGTAACCTCAAAACAAGAATTTCTTGACAACTTCCATATTCCCAGCATGCCCCATTTGCCAGTATCATGTTTTCCTTCTCCTGTAGGAAGAGACAGGTAGCTTTTTCACTACTTAGCTTTCTTGCAGCATTCAGTGTAATCCTCAAAAATGACAGTTTATATAGTAGAAATTTTACAGGCTGCTGTAGTGGAACTGCTTTTTTTTTTTTTCTTCTTCTTTTTAAGAAATATTCTTGGTTGAGTGAAAATAAACTAGACTGCATGTGAATCGTCCATATTTCCCACTGAGCTTTACCCAACAATTCATTTCCTAAGAAATCCACAAACTCTACAGTTAACACCAACGTGTTGAGCTTGCTGCTTGACTCACTGTCAATAGCTACCAATAATTGCAAGAGAAGTGGAAATCTAACTCAGAGCTTCAGAGTTCAGTTCTTGCCTCCTTCACTGGTGCTGCTTTAATAAATTTTGAACAACAGACTGTGAAACAATTCTTGTTTCTAACACACAAGCCTTTCCCCAGTGCTCCTGCAGACATCAATGTTCCCCTCATTCTTCCTGAGGTTCCAATGAACCTGGTTGGAAAGTATGTTTACTGTTGAGGTCCTTCCACTCAGGTACCAATAAACCTGGGTGGTTGTTCCTCTCTAAGTCCCAGCAGTATCACTGTATTATCCCCTCGTTATTAAACTATGTCAGAATACTTCTGAGCTGGAGTAAACACATCTACCTTCAGACATTAAAAAGTTATTGCATTGTGTGTATATTGACAGATGGGTCATGTGTAACACCAAGTGGTATTATGAGGCACCTGATTAGTACCTTCATTTTGAGTCTTTGTTAAAAAAGTTCTCCTAAGGCCTTCCATCAAGTCAGCGGAGCAACACAGGTGCTTGTAAAGGTTATAAGATAGAGATCCCAGTTCAGTTAATGTATACACTTTAGCAGGATTACCTTCCAGAAATCTACAGGAGCACTCACCATTTTCCATTAAACTTAGGCCCTTCTTTCAGGTGGATGTACTCACCAGGGTCCTAAAATGAATCTACAAACTTGAAGTCTAAAGTAGTCATTTAGTCATCTAGGTTAGTTTCCACGGCAACTTTCCCACAGCTAGCTCTTGCACCTCCCTATCAGGATCACAGAGGATTGTATTTTTGGCATTTGCTTTATGGGTAACTTTTGAGATGGCATTTGTAAAGTACTCGTATGTCACTGAACACCCCCAGCTGGTCTAGAGGGCTGACTTTAACCTAACGACAAGGAAGGTGTCAGTATCAAGCAAGTAACACCCTCTAAATTTCACAAAAAACATCACTCCACTTGCATTATGTATCTGTAGTTCTATCTTTGATCCATTGTTGTGAAATGAACCAAGATCAGTTTTGTCACCTAGAGATCAGAACAAGCAAACAACAAGCTCTCCGTTCAGTACTGTAGAAACAAAAGGTATTCCCAACCTACTCTGTAAAGGTAAGGAGGCTGATTTACAATTAGGGTGAAGCTGTAAGTGGGGTGAAAAACCCATCCTACAGCCCATAGTTTGGAAAGAGTAATAGAAATTTGAAACATCCTCACATATGAGCAACCAGAATGTTTAAAGACTCTGAAAAATGTTTGCTATAAGAAGCAAAGAGCAAGAAGGAGAGAGATGTTTTAAAAAATAAGACTGAGAGATAGTTTGGTTACAAAGTATAAACCTCTGTAGGAAAAATATAGCAGCTCCTATCAGACTCAACAGTCTTACAAACACAGGTCTTACAGCAACCACTGGCTGGAATTTGAAGGTAAAAATATTATGGCATGTTTTTTTATCAGTAAGTGGGCATCTTTTGCTTCCTAAAAAGCAGCTTTTTGATTTGTGAATTACTGTATTTAATTTAAGTTTATCTGTGCAGAAGTGTGGGTGCTTGGCTTAGTCCTCCTGGCTTAAACTCTGGCTTTTCTCTTTCTCTCCTGCTCACTCCCAACACCCATGTGACACAGCATGTGAGGAAATCCCGGTGGAATCATTCACCAGGCTCTCCCTTAGGCTTACAGAAACCTAAATGAGCATCTTGGAGCTCCTGCAGATGAAAAAGTTCCTTGCCCATAGTGATGAGACTATTCAAATTTAAAAGCAAAAGAGACGATATTTTAGGGAACATATTTCAGTTCACAGTCAGTTACGATATTTCACATAAAATATATAAGAATGTCTGGACTAGGTCAGACCATCCAGTTATATATCCTGCCTCTAACAGTGAAAGATATCAGCTGTCTCGGGAAGGTAATGAAAATCGGAACCTATGTAATGATGCTTCCTCCCCAGTACAGACTTCCAGAAAACAGCTGACTGAAGCTTGAGATCTTCTGAGCAAGAACTGGTATTTTTGTACTGCAAAGATTTGCAGAAACTTTCTTCTTCTGCAGCTAGTTGGAACCCATGCATGCTTTCATATTATTTTCCACACTTTTTGTGACAACAAACCACATTTAGAAAACTACCCATTTGTTTCTTCTGAACTGCTCCTTACTTAGGTATTGGAGGAGATAGGGAACAACAGTTTCAGGTTGACTTTTCTTTTAGAATTTTTCATATCTCCATCTTTCCTTCATTTGTACCTTTTTCCAGATCTAGGTATTGTTAGGATACGTAGTATGTAGTCCTTTTCTTTGCCAGCAAAGGATATGCCCTTGTATTTCTGAGTTCTTTATCTGGTACAAAGAGAGCTTTCAATGATAGTGAGGCTTCCCCATACATCATATGGGGAAACTATTTTGAGTTCTGGCAGAGCTCATCCCAAGGACCTGCTGAACGTGATAGGGAAAGCAGGCATGTTGCCGCAATCATGCTGATGACTTTCTACTGTTGGTTACCCTGGATTACAGGAGGATGAATATCATTAGAAGAAACCAAAGCTGCATGATCAAATGAGTCTTTGCCAGTTGTTTAATTTCCATCACAATAGAGCCAAGGTCTTTTTTATACAGCATTTGCAGAACTTCTCATAGATCTTTAGGTGAATTCCTGTATTGGTGTTGGGTATAGTAATCTTAACAAAATGATCCAAGATTTTTGGTTGGTTTGGGTTTTTTTTTTGTTGTTTTTCCCCACCAGAGAAAATTGTAATGTACCTTTCTCAGTTCCTTCCCATAACATCTTAAAAGCAGTACTGGCAGGATGTGAACAAATGCACTACATAGAACAAGTACTTACTGTATTATTAGAATGGCTCTGCCTATAAATTAGTAGAAGATTTTGCCACCTAGGACTGCCAACTCCAAGATCTTAAAGCAGGCATGCAAAGTTAATTGAGAACAATTCTGAGAGAAAGATGGATCCCAAGGTATTTGAAGCCCTGAGGTAACCAGCTGGCCTGAAAATCTAGTGGGAGGGGAAAAGTAATTAGATGTTCCAAGCAAATTGCCCCAGACTTATTGATATTGATTTAAAATCCAGATAATCCTCTGTATGATTTCCAAAGGAACTGAGCAACAGCCTTATTTTAAAAAAATATGATAAAGCAGCGCTAGTCACTGATTGTATGTACTGCACACACCCATCCACTGTAATATTTTCCTCTGGCAAATTGATACAGCCAGCTTCACAGACCCATCAGGAGTTTCTTCTTTTCAATATGAGGCAGGCAGCCCTGTAGTAAATTTCCCATTGCAGTTATGCAAGTTTCAGCAAAACTGAGAAACAAAATAACTTCTTGTTCTTGTCTGCCACTGATAGAGGAAACATCCTAAGTATATGCCACATCATTATTGAAATCTTTCAGACGATCCATGTTGCATTTCTACTTATTGATCTTAAGCATCAAAGGCAAATCCATTTCACCAAAACCTTAATATTTGTATTTTGAAAGAGGTAATAGATGTTCTGAGTGAAACAAAATCCATCTGCTTGATGTCCATCTGGTGACAGCAGTGTTGAGGTGTTTGGCTATTCCCTAAGTTTTAAAGCGCTCTGAGACCATGACAGCTGCTGTGTGGAGCAGCTAGGTGTGTCAGGAACCACACAAAGGGATCAATCCTGAGGTTCTCCCTGTCTCTGCCAAAGGGTGGTACCAGGGTCTTCAAGGTTCTCATCCAAAACTGTTGTTACTAATGATGATAACGAAATACCATCTTAACGAAATACACTTCTTAAGAGTATGCACATCTAGTCATTTTTTTGAGATAATTACAAAGAATAGCTATGGCAGAGACTTCCACAGCCTAATTAAATAATGTGCAGAAAAGCATTCCCTTTCATTGTTTTTAACCACACAACTTTTCAATTCATTGTACCTACCTTTAAGGGGCAAGGTCACCAGCAGTGCCTACTCTGGACAGCTTGTTACTCTCCTTTCCATCTTCTGGGGACAGCAGTAGCACAGTAACGCAGCTTGAGAGGAAATGACAGCTTGTAAGGGGCAGCCCACAGGCATCAGGGGTGATGCCTGCTGGGGTGACAGACCTATTGACAAACTGTCTGCTAGGAGTTTCCTTTGTTTTAAGAGCATTTCAAGCTGAGTATTTCCTATATGGGGCTACCAACCTACAGTGCTTGGTATTGTGGAAGTGGTTCGCTCACCTGTGTACTTTCTTTGGCATCATTTCATTGTTCTGCAGCTGCAGTGTATTGCGTAGCAGATGAGCAACAGCATCACGTATGACACTTCTGGAGACAAGGGAGGTATGGGAAGCTGTGAAACAAGGGAATGATACTTAGATAAATGGCAAAGATCTCTGTACAGTTTTCCATTTTTGTGGCTGGCTGATCCTATTGGATCCAATAGTATCTCAACACTCTCCATTTGGTGTGGATTTTTTTTTTCCCCAAAAAACCTTCCTTTGATGATTTGGCTCATGATATTTTACAGAAGTTTTTCCTTGCATCAGAGCAGAATAATATTTTTATTCCTTGGGGATGGAGGGGGAAAATGATTTACAGACATGTTTACACTGAATAGTAAGCTTAAGAGTTTTCCTGAGCATATGATCTACTCACAATCTCCACAACCACTAGCAAATTGATCCATGACATTTCCCATTTCTTTTTATTCCTTTGTAATTCAGCAACATTTGTATTTTCACTGCTGCTTTATACTTTAAAATCCCTTCATGTGGGAACACCTCCTTCCTCCTCATTTTGCTTTCATACATGATATAACAGACACAGATTATCACTGAAACTCTCTCAATTCTAAAGTTTCCCTGTGAGGGAGAAATGCAACTCAGTTCACGAGTGACTTTATTGTATCAAGGTGCTTTGATTTTCTTGTTTTAAGTCTAGTAACTGTCAATGTGAACAGGTCAAACCCAGCAATGATATTCCTGTAGATCAACAATGGGATCTTACAAACTCCCATGTGGTGCTGGAGATCAAAACAGATTACAAAAGGTAGCATTTGTATGAATGTTTTTCTTTCAAAAAGCCCACAAGCCATTTGGAAATGTCTGCTGTGCAAGGCATGTAAGAACCGTATCATGGAGGACATTGATAGCTCCGTTCCATAGATTTAACACAGATGTAGCTAAAGTGGAATGGGGAAATTTTACAAAGAATACTTAAAATGCTATCTACAAAATAGGCAGATAGGCAGATTACTCAATATAATTGGATTGAAAATTCAATTACAGATGGATTTCTAGCTGTAAATCCCAGAGATCTTATAAGAACTGAAAAAATCCACCATGTGATGATCTATCTTGGATCTAGATTCAGCAATCACTAAGGTCAGGGAAAACTCTTGACAGGCTTCAACAGAGCCTGGAACCTGGAGGTTAGTCTGCAAGAAGAAAAATTCCTCACCTGACTTCTATATAGTGTGGGTCATATAAAAGCGACTGAGAAATCCAGTCCCCATACCATTTCAGTGGCAAAGTTACAGAGAACACTGCCAATTCCTGAGTCACTGACCTAATTTAGACCTATGGTATTACTGGAGAGTTAGAGGATAATAAATACTAGAAGTGATGAAGGAAGACGAGAAGTTTTGAGCCAACAAGTCACTCTCTTTTTAGGGAATCTGGAAAACATATTGCTCAGTCTGGCAAAAAGCAGGTAATTAGCACTGCTCATATCTCAGTAAAAGTGGAGGCTTAGCAAGCTTATTTATCCACTACACCGGCAGAGCCTAAAGGATTACTCTGATGGATGGATGTGGGTTAGATGAATATGTTAACCAGACTGAAACCTTCTAGCCAATATGAATGTAAAACCAAGTTCAGCTGAAGATCTGTGTTGAAGAGGAGGGATGGCCCATGTGGCTCAGACATTTGTACAGGAGGCTGTTCTGCTGCTGAGAGCTCACCAGGGTCTGCTGTTTCACACAGGCGCTTTCCCCGCTCTGCCTCACAAGTGCTCGAACTCGGCTCAGCTCCACATCCAGGGCACAGCCCTGAAGGCAGCAGGAAAGCAGCCGGCTGGCATCTGGCCTGGGGCTGGCTGCTGGAGACTTTTTGCCATGAGAGAAAGGAAAACATTTCAAGGGAAATTACTCTCCGGGAAGTACGTCAAAGTTCAGGATCTAATGATAGGTTACTAAGGTGCTGTTTGTAAGTGATGCTGGCATCGCTTGCCACCACACCGTAGATCACACATTCTCGCATCGAAGCACAAGAACAGAGCACAGTGAAATCTTGACTCCAATTACACCTTCTGCTTCTGCTGCCCTGCAAATACATGTACTTCTTTCTTTTTTCTTTTTCAAGTTTCTTTGTGTGCTGCCTCCAGAGAGCAGAAGTAGCAGACACCTTCCAAGGATAAGACTAGCAGACCTGCTAAAAACACCACATTAGATAAGAAAGGCAGCCCCTGAACAGCATTGCCAAGGAGTGCTGGAGAGGAGGACTGTGGCTGGGCGCTGGCACCCAGGGAGGGACAGGGCATGGCTGGAGGGGAGGGCACGAGGGAAGGTTGTGCTCACTCCTGACTCCTGCTTTGAAAGCTTTGAGGGCCTTCTCACCTGGGGTGGTTTCCAGAGGCATACAGTACCCATGTTTGGACACACAAGGTTTTCTGATACACAGAGAAGGCTATGGGACTTTATGAATATCTGCATCCTTAGGGACTGTACAGACATGGCTTGTACATCCCCAGTTAATATTATAGCTACTGAAAATCTGGAGATTTTGTTTTGTTTTCCAGAAAGAATTATTTAATTAAACAATTGAATAGGCCTTTACTTGCAGGATTTTTCCTCTGCTGAAATAATGTAACTATTCATTTTTTTTGAAACAGTAAAAATAAATGCAAGTTTGCTGATTGTTTTGTTAAGAGTAGTAGACTGAATAAATGGGAGGAAATGAGGAGGGAAACATGCAGGGCTGAAGTTTTTATTCTCACTAGTGATAGAAGTGCCTTATTAAGGATTAAAAATAAAAGTATAAAAGCACATGCTCACTGGAATGAAGCCATGCAAAAATGTATGAACTGACCACAGAAATGAGAATCAAGGAAGAGGTAGTGCAGCTGGTAGTGTCCACCTCAGAGAGAGAGAAATAGATTGAACAATACGGAAGTAATACGTGCTTTTGGATTAAGAAAGGATATTATGCTGCAAAAGAGATCTGTGTTACCAGAAACACATCTAAAGATGGTGAGAAAGTAATTGAACAGAGTGTTGTTTGCAATGGCCACTCATCTGAATGACTACTTCTCCTTAAAAAAAGTTTGCCCTTTTCTCTATTCTATTTATTCTGTGTACACAGCCTTGCTGATGGCCCATGCGGGAACACTTCTGTGTATATTTGATACTCATGAATTCTGCTTGATGAAAGATTGCAAAATTAGATCATGGGCCAAAATCTTGGCTCTGCTGAAGTCAATGGCAAAAATATCCTAGCTTCTGGCTAATCTGCTTACTGCCTCTACCAGACATATATTACAAGTCCTAATCCTTTGCCAAACTGTTTTAAAAAGGACTCCACTCTGACTGAACATGTAAGAAAAAAATTATCCTGAATGTAATACTAATATTTTAAATCTGTCATTTTTCTGCTTACTTCTCAACTTTGTGCTTGCACATATTTATTCTTTAACCAGAGGTATAAAACACATCAATAAGCCTGCTTCCTGTGATCTGGTAGGTTACACCATCTGCTTAAATATGTACATATATTAAAGAGATCTTCTTGAAAATAAAATAATCTAATTTTAGCATATATGCTCCTCAGTAGTATGAGTAAAGAAAAGTAATGTACGCTATTAAAGCAGTGAGAGTTCATTCTGCAGCTGAGTGAGGTACCAACGCAATTTCACTGTGAAATCTGGAATGCTTTTGGTATATGTAACTGAGATTTATGAATGACAGGCACAACCAAAGTCTGTCTTGTACTCCTTTTCCATTATAGCCACTGAATGGCTATGTGATGGAGCATCAAAGCCCTTCAAATGTATGCTTTTCTTGGCTGTTCTCAGGTTAGGCTCTGTGTGGATTCAGCTCTGATGATAAGCCCTTCAAACTGCACAGGCATTTTGATCACAGAAAAGCAAAATGCTGTCTATGAATCTAAACTGCAGTGAACTAGATCCTCCATAATGTTACTGAACTAGGTAAGTGTTTCAGAGGCTGTCTAACTCTACTTCCACATCAATTGCTAAACTCCATCTAAGAAGTTTTTACACAGGAACAGAGAGCAAATATTTTAAACTCCCCTACCTTTTTTTTTTTTTTCCCCCCCTTACAAAGGCATGCCAGAATGCCCATTTTTTAATAATAAGGAATGAGTACTCCCAATTGAAGCTCTCCTTTCAATCAAGGCCACAGGCTAAAAACCTAAAAGACAATGGTAGCAGGAGCCTCCTGGGATCTTGGACGGCTGCATTATTCCATCTCCAATATGCAAGCCTAAGACATAACAAGAGTTAAAAAGGCTGTGTCAGGAATATCAACCCTGACATTTCTCTTTGTAACTAATTTTGTACAGTTATGTTACTGAACTCCACATAAGCAGTTCATTTATACCTTGGAAAAGGAGGGAAGGAAAAAACAAATATTATGTGTAACTTTAACGTAGGAGGCAGCAAATTTTGTATCAACGATTCTGCCATAGTATATGGACATAGAAGTGTTTTAATGTTTTATAGGAAACTTGCATAAGTAAATCTTTAAAAATTAGGCATGGTACTGTACAGGTACAGAACTATTTGTCTAGCTTCAGCTTTTCTCTAAGGGCTATTTCTATAGTATTTAAGTGCATTACAACAAATTAGATTATGTTCAAACACAGAATCATTTACTGCCTCCTCTGTAGGGTGCTCTTGCATGTACATGTATGTACACACTTATCAGAACATACACACAATATATATAACTGCACATATTTTTATAGCTTTTAATGAGAAATATTATTAATATTTTATGCCCCAGCATCCTTAAGCTGCCAATTTTTATGTAAATTGAATAAGAAAAAAGGGTCTATGCATTTGTATTTTGACCGTTGTTGTATCCATGCCTGTAGATTGATGCATTTATGAAAATAATTTCAGTACCTACATTAATTTAATTTGTTCTTTAAACTCAGTCCCTGAATGACTACTGGAAAAGAACGTTTATTTTCCAATATTTGTCAAATATTGGCTTAAACACTGCTTGAACAGAAAGGGGCTGAACAGAAATCGCCTGGTGAGATCCAGTGCAGGAGCCACCCTTGTCACACCTTTGACCCTGTGCATGCAGCTGGCATCACACAGATGCTTGGAGACATGACAAATGCCCTGGCCCAGCTTCCATCTGCTGTAAAAAATACCCAGGCACAAAGGGGAGCCCAGGTAAGGCTGGTGAAATTGCTGCTGTGCCCTCAAATGCCAGAGACAATGTACAAAAAGCAGTAAGAAAGCTGCCCATGTGCCCTTTGTTTTCACACTGTCATAGCTAAGCTGTGCAGCCTTATTTAATAGGACTGACAGCATAACCTACATGGCACAGCTTTTTTGACCAGTTCTGAGCACTGATTGTACTTTATTTATTCGGCACTGGAGCTATCAAAGGGAAAAAGTGCCCGTGGCAAGCTAGGTTGCAGTAACAATCTGTGCATTTTAAACTGCCTGCATCTACTTAGTTACTATAACTACTCCCAACTGCATGATTAAATACAAATGATGTTTCCATATATTAACTGCAAGCTTCTTTCCAATGCGTGCTGAACATGATCCTTAAAACATAGGATTCTCAAATGGAATAACATTTATGGGAGTAATTTCCCAAATGTGTCTGATTATCACTTGCAAGGATGTATACACCAGTTAAAATCCACAGTATGATGAGAAATCATTTCCAATCTGCTGAGAATGGAAACAAGGAAATAAAATTCTGCTTCTCCACAAAGAAGTGTCTCATATAAATCATCTCCCTGTTTGTCACTCAGACATTAATATAGTACTCAGATTTGTACAGTCTGCATGCTAGATATGTGTAAACGTTACCTATTTTACAATATCAATACTGTCTTTGGAAATTATATTGTTTTAAATAGAGGATTTAATATTTAAAATTGCCTTCAATTCTTGTTGTTTTGGTTTTTTTTTTTAATGATGTAAACTTTAGTCAATGAACTGCTGACCCTTAACGGATCATTTTGAACAGAAGAACAAGCAAGCCAATAAGGTAAATAAAAATAGGATGAAATTGAGAATGGTAGTTCGCTCCAAATCAACCAGTTATCTCCCTATTCTAAAAGCACTTGCTTCATAAAAAAGGGAAATTTGATAGCTCTGTTTAACCTGAAGATTCGTAAGTCATTTGATAGGGCATGTGTAAATGGTTAGCAAAAGAAGGCAAGCAACAGAAAGCTATCATTCAGAAGATGGAGAGGGAAGAGGAAGGGGCAATGTGAAGTGCAGGATTTATTTCAGTCTGAGCTCTAAAGCTGTTTTCTGAGTGAGCTACCAATGCTTACATTGCCTACTTTAGACCCTGCTTCATATGAGTTTTCATGTGGTGTCTTCATTGTCTGTTCAACCACAGAATGATCAGGATGTGAGAGACACTGGCATGAGAGAGGCAACCATGCTGCTAGGATGTGGAAAGAGACATGTTTCCAGTAGAGTGAAGGAAGAACTGATGCCTTGGCACATGATGTTGGAATTAACTTAATCTGAAGTGTACTTCACACCCACATTCAAAAAGACAGACTCACACAGGAGCATGTGCAGGAGGGGCTCTGAGGATGATGGGGGGAGCAGGTCTCAGATCCTGACCATCAGTGGTCTGTAGGGGGACCTGCCTATAGTCCTCAGCCTATTCTGATTAACTAGGCACTGTTGGAGGCTGTCACTGAATTCTCCTCCCTCACTGGTTTAGGAATACTAATCTTGGAATTCAGTGCCTGTAATTCACTCTTGGAATGCAGAGAACTGAGGATGTCTTCCCATATTTGTTCTTTCGGGAAGAAGCATTGCTGGTCTTCAAAAACACTGCTCAGGTTTAGGTACCTCTGAGGGGTTCCCATGTCAGAGACCTACAACAAGCCTCTAGGATGTTCAGAACGACAGTATTTTCCATGCATCCTATTCAGAAGAGTGTTGGAGATAACTTGAAGCAGAAAACAAATAAAGTAGGGATGTGTATTTCGTGTCATGGTTAGTGCACTAATGGGGAAGAGATAATGTATCTGTTTCCAAGATCTTTTTCCAGCATTAAAATAAATAAATAAATCAATCACTCCCTGTACACCACTGGAATAAAGAAAAAATGCTGGTGCTTGAAATTGCTTGCCACTGTGTATGGCACAGGGGACTGAAGGCAGTACAGGTTTTTGCTTCCAGGCTGCAGTTACAAGGCAGATCTACAGAGAATTGCAACTTTCCTGTCTTCTGGCAGATACTGTTACTTCTTTTAGTCAACAGTGAACAAGTGTGTATCAATGCATCCCACACAAATGCAACCACCTGCACATGACTTATCAACTGGGCGGATTGTTTGGTCAAAGCAAACAATGTAATGCTCCTAAAGGAATAGTTAACTTTCTAAAGTAGAAGGGATAGAAGTATTATCTCAGTTCTGCAAAAGATGAAGCAGGACATTATTTACTCATTCCTTCTTCTCCATATAATGTCTCTCCAGGAAGAGTCTGGCCCATTACAAGGACTCAAAAGTAAATGATTACTGAAAAATAGCACATCCATATGTTGGACTAACCTTTAAGAAATGTGAGCATAGACTCAGATTTTTATATCTCAAAGTAACTGTTGGTACAAAAGATGAGGGGAGATTTTTTAATCTTAAAAAAATTCCTTGGGCAAGCCTGAAACAAAATGGACTCACAAAGAAATTAAAAAACAAAAAAAGAAAGGAAAAAAGCAGCCTTGACATAACTGGTATCTAGCCTTTTTTTATCTATTAAAATATAAGTAGACTAAGTTTTACATTACCTCATATTCTTCTCAGATGTGCATGATACTGAGATGTAGACCAGATTTAACATGTCAAAGTGCAACCTCTGCTTATTTTTGTTTATTACTCTTCTTTTTCTTTCCTTTTTCTTTTTCTTTCCTTTCCTTTTCTTTTTCCTTTTTCTGTTCTTTTTCTTTTATTTATTTTTTCTTCCCTCTCCCCCCCCCCCCCCCCTTTTCTGGCTGGATAACAAATGTTACACCTAACATTTCACATTTAAAAAACACAAGCTGTTCCTGTAATGATCACAGTATTTAGAGAAAAGCATTGATTCTGACAGATTTGTGTAAGATAAGAGTTTTGTAGTTAAATATTTTGTGTTTTTTTATCTTTGTGCTTACAATATAAGTTATATATTTTGTTTGAGTTCTAAAAATATAGCCTTTTTGGATTCAGCGCTTAATGAAAACGGAGTATTATACCATGAAAGTTGACCTATTGAAGTGCTAATAAGTAGCAGATTGTTCAACATGACCTAAACCCTTTTTTTATTGAAAATGAGATCTACAAAGGTACTTTGTAAGATGTTTCATAAGGACTTAATTTTGCCCAGCACTAACAGGGCCATTAAATCTACTTAGAATCTGGATTACAAGAAAACAAGGATATTTGTATTCTCTTTTACCTTTTTCTGAAAGTAAAAATGCTTGCCTTGTATTCCCTTAAGACATTGTCTAAAGAAACAAAAGAAACTTACTAAAATCTCCTCTCTGGGGGAAGAGTTAGAAAGAAAGAAGCAGGGCCATGGGAGCAGAGGATGAGCTGTGGAAGTGACTTTTTTTTACCATTAATTCCAGATGATTGTACAACTCACAAGACTCCTAGTGAGCACTCTCCTAATGCAGACAAATAGTTGTCTATGGAGCAGCCACATAGTCTTATACCCACCAGTCCCTGCCTAATTACAAAAGCAATTGTGTTTCATAGATGCATTCGTGAAACAAGTGGAGGAGATGGCAGTAAATGTGCTGTGACTGTTGCTGACCAGGGGTTTTGCTGTTGTGCCATTGCTACCTTGCAGGGCCATGCCCCCATTCCACAACTTACTTCTTAGACTCACCCGCTGGCACTGGTCCTACCATAAACTCTTCAAGGCAACTACTTCACATCTCTTTGAAGAGCATGTAGTGCTGGGGTGCCATGCCTCAGAGGTGTCACCAGAAAATAAGTCAGTCTGTTGCATTAGAAATGTAGCTGCAGTTGGAATCTCCAACTGACCCAGCTTTACAGCTATCTCAGTTCAGAAAATGCTCCCCTGCTCAGACAGCACCCTGCTAGGTGTCCTCCAACACCTAATGAATCAAAGCCTGGACATTGTTCCCTAGATTTACAATCCATCAGAATCAATCACCTCAATAATATTTAGCTGCAAGAAGGAAAATTAAGTTGGGATCTGTGAGGGCCATGAAGGATTCACAGAAAGCCCTGAGAGCATCTTCACAATGTTTACATCTTTTCTACTGCTTATGAAGACCAATGGGCAGGCCAAATGAGCTAAGAGAGGAAAAGGACGATGTTTTACTTGGATTTGTGATGAAGGGCAGTGTTTTCCTCCTGTCAGCAGCCCTCTATCTGGCCTTGAGCACATCACACAGGGCTCAAACGCCTGGGAAGGGGTGGGTGCAGCACCCAGCATTGTCAGGCCATACTTCACCCCGTGGAATTTGTGCCCATCCATACACAGTGCTGACACTCCCCTATGTAACACCTTGGGAGAACCACACGCTGTTGAGAGAAACTAAAACACTGAGCAAGAGGGAGTACACCTGTTCTCTTCCTCTAGTACTCATAACTTCATGAATGTAGCTCCCTCAGTATTTAGTGTTTATGCATCCAGGCAGGGCTGGAAACCGTGGACTATGATCTCCTGAAGCAATGTCATGGATCCTCATCCTCCTCATTTGGGCCAGTGAGTAGTGAGGGGCTTTTCTGCTTTGGCTGTTTAGATGCGATCTGAGAGCCTTTACCGTCACACCCCAGGATGGAGAGAGAGAAGCAGCAGCAGGACAAGTGACTCCAGATAACGTAAGGCACTAACTAGCCCCAAAGCAGGACTGTGTTGTTGATCTAGATGGGCTGGAGCAGACACAGGTGTCTTTAGGTACATGCAACAGCAGAAATTTCTTGTGCATCTGGAATTTTGTAGACATGAACTTGGGCACTAAGGGTGTTCAGATGTCTAAGGGTTTTGTGAACATCACCTGGGCTTAGACATAAGACTTAAACATTTTAGTTCTCATTGCTCTTTCAACATTTTCATTATTTTTATAGTGACACATTGATTCAGGTGTAAAAGTAGCATGAAAACCCTTCCTTTACCAGTTTTAAGGTTACCTGAAGTACATATCCAGATTGGAAGGGGAGCAGCAGAAAACTCATCAGTGGGCATTTTATTCATGTGTTACAAAAAAATCATGGCATCACTCCTGTCCCCCACTTGTAATGCTGAAAGTAGCTTAATGTGGACTGCTTGTTCGTGCTTTTCTCAGATGCCCCAGCAAGAGGAAGAGAAGGTAGAAACTGCCTGATGTGTGTTTCTCAGACCTGTTTCTGTGGACACCAACCAGCTGGTCTGAATCCCTGGTTGCCGATGGGTTTCCTCTCCCCTTTCCTGCCTTATTTCGGTCCCCCTGGTGCTGGGATCCCCTTCACACAGCAGCTGCAGCTGATGAGCCTAAAACTGGGCTTTTTGTGAGGTCTGTCATGTAAGTGGATCATTTGGAGGGAGGCAAGGAGGAAGAATTTATGGAAATGGATGAAAGTTTGCAGTATGAGGACTATATACTTGGTCTTCTACACAAATAACAGCTTACCTTAGCTTTTTTTGTCTGCAATTTCTTATTCTTTGTTTATCATAAAAAGACCACAAATCCTCCTTCTAGTGAACTCCTTCAGTTTCTGCTTTGCTAGATTTTATCTATAGAGTTTCTGAGATCGGTTCTGGGATGGTTATATCCCTGGTCATTGCCTTGGAGGTACGAAAGGGGCCAAAGCCTATGCCCCGGCTTCAGCAGCTAGCAGAAGTATAACACTTGCTTCTTGTGAAAGAACTGAGTGAGGTGATAGGAATGGAGATGGGGTCAGGACCACTCAGAGATGTCCCAGAAACACATTGTTATGCAACCTTTTGTCATGGTACAGACTGCCATGGCGACATCAGTAATTAACCCACCCTCAACTTGAGACTGGTACCTGCTCCTCAGCACAGCTCAGACACAAGGCTCTGCCAGCTCAAAACCAACCTCCCTACGGTGCAAGCACAGCCATGCGAATGGTTGGTTCTCTGATTCCAGGAAAAACGTGCAACAGAGCAGGGAAATAAGGTAGCTCTTTTGACTGTCAGGCCCCTGCTCTAACCTCTACAGCACACTTCATAAATGTTTGAATCTTTAATAAAATCTTCTGGGTGTCTGCTTCCCGCAACACTGTTTTAAAGTATTCATGGGTTATTTGTTTATGACTTTAAAAAATCTATTAAACACTGCATTATTTTTAGTTAAATTTGGGTTTTTTTCCCTTTTGCTTTAATAATTGATATTGTTTTGGATACATAAATATGTCCTAAGAGTATTTGTCATTTCCTAATGTTTACAGTGGGGATTTTTTTCTATAAAAAAATTTCTTCCATATACAGTGTGCTTTTCTGTTACGTGCACATTTCAGAAAGTCACAAACAATGCATCTGGCAATGGCATGTGGATCTTCAGGAACTGCAGTTAATGCTGCTTGGAAAACCTCATGCTTCAATTTCTCACTCATCGTGTGGTCACAGAGAACAAGGACACCCCTTGTGTAAAATATCACAGGATTTTGTTAAGTGATGGATAAAAAAATATCTGGCATGCTCCTATCTACTCTCAACAATTACTGGATTAGGACTTCATGTCTAACATCCTGGGAATAGACAGGATGGTACACAGGAGAACAAAAGAATACAGGGGAACAGGAGAGTCTCGTAGATAAGGGGCTTACTGCATGCAACTCAGGTTTTAGTGAACCACTTTATGTAAAGAGCGGATGGAAATCCTGAGGTGCTCTCGCTAAATTTTGCAGCTAGAAACAAAGAGCTCAAACACTCCTACTCAAACTTGTTAGTAAGTCCTGGATGTTATTTTCTATGCTTCTGGTAGCTTCAAGAAAAATAAATAATAAACAAAACAGATAAAGAGAAACTGGGTGTGCTCTACAATAAACATTTATTTATTTATTTATTTTTAGATAAGTTCCTGAGGTCATTGGAATCATCTTGGCATGAAGCTCGTGAAAACAGTGTGGATTCACTGAGGAAATGTCCCTTGTAGGCACCTGCCAGCTGATATGGTCGCAGATGCAAAATCTTGCATTACTTGCCCCCCCCCCGGAAAATGAAAGAGCACCCTCTACTTCTTATCTCCCTCCTGAAAATTATTCTTGAGTCCCTTGTGCTTGAACCGTTCCCATATACAAGAGTTTGATGAGAAACAGTAAATGCAATAGGCCAAACCTGCTAGTTGGATGAACAAGTAATGCCTGCTATTAGCTCTCAGGTTAGTTTAGTTCAGGAAAAGCTAATGGACAGCACAAAAAAACCCCAAAACAGTAGAAAAACTTCAGTCTCCTGCTCCTCCATCTCTGTATTTGAATAAAAACTTTCTGACTGTGATCAATGGGTCATATATGCACTCATTTGTGGAGCTAGAGCATTATTTTCTAGACCAGGCTCACAAGGTGGCAGTGCTATATACAGTCTGTAAGTGCCAGTGGCTTTTAAAGAAATGTCATGTTGCTGCCATTGGGAAAGAGGACAGCAGCAGGGCAGGTTTGGTCAAAAGTGGAAGGAAGAAGAAAAAAAAACAACCATGCTTTGGGTCCTGAAAAGCCAGAAAGGGCCGGAAGCATCTGGTTTACATTCATATGATGGTGGCCCTGTGCTGGGGGCAAGTAGGAGTCTGTTGGGATGCCTGAGACTAGATCCCAGGGCAGGGATTTAGTTTTGTAGATAAGACCCTTCACTCCACCTGATGTCAGCGTCGTCTTGCACTGACCCTGCTCCTGTGGCAGGGCAAGAAACAGGTGGTGACAGTGGAGATTCAACTATTAGACAACTCAGATAATTTCCCATGATTCATGGTACCTCACCTCTTGGGCACAAAGGGAGAAGACTTCACAAGACATCACCAAAAGTTAGTACACATCTATGATGTCTTCTAAAACCAGAAACAGGAGAAAACACAACAGGAAGGACTTGGTGGAGTTGGAGGTGATACAGGAGAGGAGCAGTGAAAAGAACCCAGGGGATGAATTAATCAGCTTCCAAAAGGAAACTATGAAGGCTTGGCACCCTTCCTTTTGAGCAGAAAGACTAAGCATGACAGTCAGGAAGGTGCTGGGTAAGCTGAACACAGAGCTGTTACCGGCTGAGACCTTGAACTTGATGAAGCAAGAGCAGACTGGTTTAAAAGCAAATACTCCTTTACTGAGTGCATAGTGAACTCTTGTGCCTTGTTCCCACAGCAGGGGTGAAGGCAAGCAGCACCAGCAGGCTGAGAAAAGGAGGAGAAATTCATGGTCAGCAGGTCTGTAAACAGTTACCAGAAGGACTAGACAGGAAAATACCCTCTAATATCCTTAATCCAATGATTGCAGAAATTGGCGCAGTGCGAGGGAAGTGGTCTGCCACCGAAGTAGCCAGGGTCATGTGTTGAAAAATGTCTGCTGTTTCTGCAGAGGGCCAGACTGGATGGACCATGGCTCCTGTTCTGTTGGGCACCTCTAATATTCTCTTATAATGTCAGGGTTGGAGAGGGGAAAATGTGTAAATCCAGAGTGCATTAAGGAATCTTGCTGTCTGTCTTCATCTCTGTACCTTGCCTCAAAAACCATTTGTGCTGAGATTGCTAAAAAAAATGGTTCTTTGCGTCTTGATTATAACTATCCCTGCTACAGCACCAGCTTGTGCCAGCAAAAATTACACTATAGGCTCTAGACGGAAATTGCTTAGATTTCTTCTATTAGTTGCTGAAAGGTGGTATCTCTGGAATGGAAACAAACAAAAACCTTATACAAGCAGAACTGTGCTTAGTGGCCAAAAATACCTGGAGGGTGAGCTCAGGCCCTCGGATTTGAGGTCAGCTTGTGATGGAACTTTGCAACTTCAGAGCTGCCTCCATGTAGAAAGCAGAGCTTTTCCCTGCTATTTTTATAGCTATTCCTCATTAGTGGCTGTTCCAGCCCTCATCCCTTTACTGGCATTTGCTAGGCTCTGTGATTATTTGCTCAGCTTTCTTCCATTTTCTCCTCGACCACATCTAACCTTTTTTTCTTTTGTGATCCTTTTTACTTCTGTGTCCTGCACTCAGAGGCAACATAGACATCTGCCAGACCAAGGCAGCTCAGACCACTGCTTTTACATCTTCTCAGATGAAGTGTGAGAATCACTCTAGGTTGCCAGTTACTTCTCCTTCCTTCCTTCCTTCATCCTTGCAAGAGGTAGCAACAGACTTGACGGCCTCCTTTGCTATTCTGTCTTTCCTAGTTTTCTCCCACTTTCTCTTTCTGTTACCATTTCCTTTCATGGAGTACAGTAGTACATATATCCTGATACAGAGGAGTATAGTCAAGGAGCACAGACACTGGACAGCTGGCTATTAGGAGTACGAGCTTTTCTCTTTACTAACAAAATGACTGTTCCTCAAAGAGGCCTGTGTGGTATTTCTGGGGGTTTATTTCTAAGCTAGCTTAGGAATGTGAGGCAGCACAGTCATTTGGCACAGAGGAGCTGGCTTGCTCAGGTTGGTTTCAGAGAGTGCCGTCACATGGTTCAAGTGGGGTGATGGCCCTGTGGTGTAAAGTCACATTGCCCTTTCATGTCAGGGCAGCTGGCTCATGTCCTCCCTTCCCCAGTGTTTGCCTGCGTGTGTGTCAATAAGTTACTTGATCCGTGCTCTTGCACTAGTCTCTTGAGCTTAACTGCCTGAGAAAATTTGGAATCATGAAAGCAGTCAATCTTTGTGGGCTGTTTAAAGTCTCCCTCTATAAGGAAATCTCAGTGTTTGCACAGCAAAAATCCGGGGAGAGAGAATGAAAGGAGAACATGAAAGAGCTACAAATTATGTTAACACAAAAGTCACAAGTAAAAAATTACTAGGATGTATTAAAAGATCTTCCCCCTACCAGCATTTCTATTTCCTCCTTAACTTTCAAGCCCATAAAACACATGAGCACTGAAGGGAAAACAGTTTGTGCAAAGGCCACTGAATGCTCATTTACTACCAATAGCTGCAGATGCTACAGCGCAGCAGCCGACACACTGCCCCACAACTATTGCTGCTCCCACCGCACCAAAATACAGGCAACTCAGACATTGTCAGTATATTTGTTTCACGCTTTCCCAGGCAACTCTTGAGACTGGTTTCCAAAAAAGAGCTACCTACCTACTCCCTCTTGACAGCACCAGCCCATGGCCCTGGGGCGACAGGTTGGTGAGATTGTCCCTATGCTCTTGCTAAGGTCTCTCCACCACCCTAATTTTAAGGTGAGCTTCAGGTCTCCCTGCTGCCTTTATTTGGGGTAGAATAGACAGCATTTTTAGAGTGATATACTTACTTTAATACTGTCATAAACAGATTTTATGGCAGCAGAATCATTTCCAGCCAAACCTTTGGCAAAACATAAAGAATCCACGCTAAGCTTATGACTTCTTCTATGATGCCTCAGACATAAAAAGGCAGACTAGGTATTTTTTTTTTGTCTCATATTGAGTGCCTTTCTGAAATTCTCACGCACATGCTATTTGCCAGCATAATCCTTAAGTATTTCTTAGCCTCCAATCCATTCACTCTTCCTTTAAATTGATTGCTTTGGCATCCTTAATAACACCTTTTCTGGCTCATAGAAATAGATTGTACTTTGCCCCTTTTTCTTTCTGTCTTTCCACATTCCTTTTTTTTCCAGAGTAAAGTATATTCAGGAAATTATATGTTACTTTGAAAGTGGGTTTACAGCTTGACTACTAGAAAAATCACAGACTGGAGGAATTTCATTTTGAGTATCTTCTCAGAGTTGGTGCTGGTTTGGGGGTGGAGAAGTTAGTGAGGATGACAAGTGGACAGAATAGAAGCAAAAGAAAAGTGTGTGATTCTGTGAAATTGTTTATCCAGACTGCTTAAATCTTGCCACTTAGCTGGTACAGTTAGCTTGTGGCTCACAGAAATATTGCTGCATATTCTGAGAAAATGAATGGTCCTTAGAAAAGTAAGATTCCATTTTATTGTTTTATTATGCATACCTTCCTAGCCATTTTGAGTAGACAGCTGTGGCTTTGCTATTTTTACTAGTATGCTTGGGAAGTTGTTCTTTCTTATTGCCATGGCCTGGGAAGACAGTCTTTTACTGTTGACACTCTTCTCACATTTTCTGCTGTTCTGAATACTCCTGTTACCTGTCTCTTTTTCCAGTCAGGTGTGGATACATATCTCAGTTTGCAAAAGGAGCATTTTGGCACATCTTTTCATATAATTGTGGTCTTCTTCATTCTTCAACTTGGATGAATGTGAACCCATCTAAAACTATATATCCCAAACTCTTCCAAATACAAGCAGATGTGAAAGTATGAGGAATCAAATTTGCAAAATTAAACTCGCTCTGACTATAGCCTAACACAAAGGAACCTGTTTTGATTTAGGTTTGAATTATAGCAATCTATTTTGATGTTTTTCCTTTCTCTAGATATTCTTTTTCTATATTCTAGATGAATGCAGCATTAAGAAATGACTAAGACTCCCCTTCACTCACAGAGTTAAAATTTCATGACAACTGCCTCTTTGAGATTTACACTCCACGTAATTTCAGTCCAAACCTCAAATCTACAAGCTGGTTCAGCTGCTGATGGTGAACCTATTTCAATAGAGAACTTGAATCTAAGCCCTTCCTGTCCCAGTGTTTGAAGTATATAAAACAAGTGTAAAAGTAAATTCAATGCATTAATTGCTAAAATGCTGTCTCAGTATTCTAAAACCAAGTTTATTTTAAAAGGGAAAGTCTATTAGTAATTAATATTGATGCTGTTTGATCTCAGAAAATCCTCTGGGTCTAGGGCAATTCAAAGTGCACAGCATATAAAGTTAGGGATGCATGTTGAAACTGTACAAATAGAACAGAGAATGCAAAGACATGAAAAATTTTCAAGAAATCTGGAAGAATTCACATGTTTATACATGTTCGTTTTGAAAAAGAAGTTATAGAAAATACTGAGCTGTGGATTCCAGGGGGACAGGAAGCTATAAGGTGGAAGACCAGGAATATGACAAAAATGTAAGATCCTTCTACAAGAAATATTTTTATTTGAAAGACAGCAAGGAAGAGAACTCAGTGGGTAAACTTTGCCAAAAATTAGAGTATTTCTCTGGCTGATAGAGCACCAGAGCAATATAAAATGGAATAAAAGCTGATGAATCACTGTCATTTCTATTGGTAAAAAAGCAATACAAGATCCTTCAATGTCAACATTAGA
The DNA here is from genome assembly GCF_023634085.1 of Falco cherrug. NCBI lineage: Eukaryota > Metazoa > Chordata > Aves > Falconiformes > Falconidae > Falco > Falco cherrug. The sequence continues at coordinate 73,881,477 of NC_073698.1, read as the reverse complement.
TATGAAATGTGTTCCTTGCCGTATTAAATTGCATTTTATTGAAACAGCCAAGGTAAATTTTAACTCTTGACTACTCAGTGTTCACTTTTGTGCTGCATGGCATGGAGCATAGCCTTTCCGGTAGTGAAAGGATTCACAGGACACCACAGATCCATTGTAGTCAGCCTTGTGGGGTATCACACGCTCGATGGGGGTCACATTTCTCCCTCACTGGGAACCAATGAATGGCTTTTCATATAAGGAGAAACAAAAAGCAAGGTGAGGAGAAAAGGCCAGGGGAGTCTCTGGGAGAGGAATAAGTTTGCTGGTGAAAAGCCCTGGAGCAAGTTCCAGATGAAAGCTGCTTGGTCTGTGCCTTGGCATGCAGGACCACAAGAAATAGGGAGCACCACTGGAAAAATGAGGGGGAAAATCACACAATGAGTAAACTTTATTTACAGTTGATTCTTACCAGGAGTTTGTTAAAAGAACTCTGGAGAAATCTCTAAAAGATGCATGAAGCTGAATGGGTATCGAGGAAGAGATGATAATGAAAAGTAGGCTTAGGATTGTGCCTGACAAGAGTAACGAGTAAAATGTTGGTGGGTGAAAGATATATGTTGAAGCAGATAAGGAGTTGTACATTGTCTTGTTGGGAACTTGATATGCTTTATAGCACTAAAAGAGAGGAGACAATAAACCTAATCGGATGGAAGACTAGGTCCTCCACACATACATCTCTAGAGACCAGGTCCCTAGAGGCATTCCAGCATAGTGAGCTTTATCAAACAGTATTATTAACTAGTCTCAAAATGGCCTGACCATCATAAAATACCGTTTTTAAGATTATTTTAAAAATTATTAAATATGGTCAAGTCAGTAAAAAAAGGGATTTTCAAAGGTTTAGAATTTTTCAAACTATGATGATTTTAAATATCTACTCTTTCTGTGATCAGAAATATAAATTAATAATACCACTGTCATGTTGATGCTGCATGTCAGTTAATGTCTTAGGGGCAGATTCAAAATCCACTGAAGGTGATAATACAAATTCTACCTGGTTTGATAGGTCCTTAGTTATTCCATATACTTCTCATCACCTTTCTTTCCATGCACAAGTATTCATTTTTATACCCATTCTAGCTTCTGAACCCACAGAATACATTTGTTTTTCCATCTATTCACAGTGCTTGCTTATTGGCTTTTTGTATTACTGTAGCTTTTTTAAATACATAAAATGATGCATTGTCTTTGCAAAGGGCCTCTCCACTGCCCTGATGTTCATTACAGAATCCACATACTCATCACCCTCTTATCTACACCATCTTATTTGCCTGAAAGTAATATAATTACATTTATATGCCATCTATTTCATCTGTGTTTCATGCTAGTTAAATCAGTTTCTTATGCATTTGTTTCATGCATTCGCCACAAATTGATATGTATAACCTATGCATATATTCATCTCGTCAAGTATTCATGTACTGGGTTCCTGTGTTCATTATTGACAGAAATTATTCATCCTAACGAATCCATGGGAACACTAGAAAGAGCATATAACACAAAAATAACTTAAATTATACAAAATGTGCTAGGAAATGTGTATGTGTGTGTGTGTGTGTGTTAAACTAGCTCAGATTAGAAAAGAAACAAACCTAAAAAACCACTTGTGCATGGTGGCTGGATGTATGGATTTATAGAGCACTTTTGCCTTTCCAGCAGTGTGATCAGAAGGACCCATGTGCCAAGTGTACAATTCTTTCAGAAAAATAAACAGCATTTTGTGTAGTCATTATGTAGTGGTTGGAGCCTTTCCAAATACAGACAGGGGAAATATGTGACCATTAACCTTTTTTAGCCCTCCAAGTGTGCTCAGTGATTAAAAGAAATAATGCTAGTATGATCGATGTATGGTTGATAGTGGACTTGTTTAGGGTAGTCTGTGGGGACGGTGGTTGTGGTTTTTTTAAGGAGTGACTGTTCAGGTTCGGAGTATATCACCAGGCAGCTTCACCCCGTTTAAAGGAGTCAGCCTTTGCTGCTAAATTGGCTGTTGTTACAGCAGCAATACCCCGAATTCACACTATACTGCAGTGAAGCACACACCAGGGCGTTGGTGTGCATGAAGATGGAATGGACTGTACTATGGTCACCCTTGTTAGGGTGGTCAGCTTTGCAGGGCAGTGCAAAGTGGCCTGCAGGCACGTCTTACACCTTGCAGCACATGTAGGATACATGGATGGATGATAATGTTTCTGACATTATGGCAAGATGAAGAGAAGCACGATGTCATGCAGAAGCCAGATGTCGCACTGAAAGCTGCTTGCACTGCTCTCATGTGCTAGAAGAGGAACACCTAGCCTCTGTGGTCCAACTATCCTCTCAATTAATTCATAAGCTTTTAAAGGAAGGGCTACCTAGACATACAATGCTCCATAAAATGGGACTTTGACACTTGAGTGGATTGGCCATGTATTGCTGATTGCCTCTTTTTACTGCTTTGATCCCAAGATCTTAAAGTGCTTTATAAATATTAATGAATAAAGGCTCAGAAATATTCAGTCATTGTGTCTATGCTGTTGCTCATGTCACAGATGAGGGCAAACATATTAAGGCTACAATTTTTTCCACCTTGCTTTACATTTCTGTATATGAGTGAGTTATTGCAGTTCTCCTTCATATTCAGGGGGGGAAATGAGAATTTTTAAGGTGTGACTCATTTAATCTATTTTATGCATTTATTTATAAGGAAAGGAATGATGTTCTAGAAGTATCTGTTTCTCTCCATTAACTGTGAAGGGGCTCTTAAGGTGACTCACTCAGACTGAGATATCCACATTGTATGACTCTGTTTTCTAAAAGAGGGACCATGGCTCAGTTTTAGCTGAGCCTAACTCTCCTGATTTCCACTACTATGCTTTGACTATACAACAAATACTACATGTATTACAGAAAGTTGCATTATACTGTACCAGTGTGTTAGATAGCATCTTATATTAAAACCAGGAAGGTGGTAAATTTTCCATCAGTATTCAAAAACTAGAGGTTACTCATAAATTTAAAGGTTATTAGACCAACATCACTCCCTGGAAAATAATGGAAAAGTTATCATTAATTGTCAATATTAAAAAATGTATAGATTTTATCAACTGTCACTACATTCTTGGGGAAAATGTTATCAAACAAATCCCTCATTATTTTTTAAGCTTGGCTAATAAAAGCAGTCACATACATATACCCCTAAATTTTTCCAAAGTAGTTAAAAACCATTGCAAAATATAAAGTAGTAACACTAGTAAAAGTTAGTTGTAATCAATCAAGATGATGTCAATGGCTGAGTATTTGACATGGCATTGCTACACTGGAGTGAATGTAATGATGTTCCAAAAAGACCCTTACTAAAGTTGGTGCTATTCGGTATTTTCCTAAGGATCTCAGAGAAAATGTAAGCACTGTTGAGACTGGCAGGCTAGGAAGTAAGAACAGGAATACAAATTAGAAAAGTAGCCTGAATTGCTTCTTAAGTTATAATCATTCAAGCAAAATGTATCAGTGCAATCAAATACACAAAAATGCCCCTTATTAAAAACAGGTTGCATATCTCTTTTCTTTGACATGCAAAGATGCCTACTTTTCATTAGAAGGGCAATGAATGTGGAAAAGATTTAGGGATCTTGGTGGAGAAGCAAGTCAACACCAGCTCCTTTCATATTACTCTTGTAAATGGGACAAATCAATCCTTACAGCAGTGAGTAGGAATAGGAAGACTAATTTCATGTCTGCAATAAAGAATGGATGAAAGTAACCTCAGAATCTAACAGTACTGAAGAACAATGTCCAGTCATCTTGTCCATACTTAAAAGGGAATTGAAAACCTGCAGATGAAAAATTGAAGAGAGTATAGAAAACAGACAAAAGGAAGATCTAAGAACTTCAGTTCTAAGCTTGTTTAAATGTTTTGAGATCACTGTCAATGTTTCTACAGTAATGCTGAAACATGCACGTAAGTTATTTCCAGGTACTAAAGCTCTTCGCATCCGCCTTGGATGCAATAGGATTATGTGCACCATTGGAGTGGGGAACATTATTTCTTCTATAAATATCTTTACGGGGAGAAAATACCAGGGATTAGAATTCTAGATTTTTATTGAAGATGCTTCTCAGAAAGTTTAAAAAGCATGTATCTCTAAAATGAAGGAAAGACAGGGAAGAGAATGAGGAGACTGCTGGTTTCCAGTTCTGGATGTTCACTTGGCTCACAGGTAATCTCAACACTCTGGATAAATATCTAGTTGATTTACACTTCAAAGACAGACTTCAGGTTTTGGCTGCGGACTACATAAAGCTGTATGTTGTTACTATTATTACTAATTGTCTTTGTCTATTGCTTTCTGATTTTTAAGTTAAAGCAAACCATGAATGTAGCCGAAGTAGTCTAGTCTGTACCAAACTAACATAATGTGTTGCCATTGCAGAATTTAAACTTTTTTATTAGGACTACAATAAAGTGTCTGGCATGATGGGAAGGTATTAGTTATGAGCGTATGGTGGGATAGATACAGAAAAATGACAGAAGGGAATAAAGGAAAGATTATAACTGGTTAAGCTGAAAGAAACAGCTATTGATTTCAATTAAAATTCCTACTAAGAATCCCAAAAGTCTGATCTCGGGATTGATTTTATCTAGTATTTAGCATGTAGCATTTAGTATTTTCATTAATAGCTTCAGCACAGAAATGAGGTTGTTGTTCATTAAACTGCTGATGATATAGAGGTGGAAGTTATTCTTATCATAGAGAAACATTAGAAGAACATATAGGAAGAACCTGTTGACCATGAGACCATGAGAACTAGAAACGTGATGAAATAGACTAGTATGGAGTGCAAGAAAAGTGGGGGCAGGAAACAAGAACTTTTGCAAAAGGCTTGCTTTAAGATAGAAGAGCCAGATCATGCACATTAAACAAACACAGGATGAAATTAATCTGACAAAATAGATACTGCTGTGAAAATAGACATTGCAGTCATCGTATACGTGCATCCGTAAGACATTTTCAGTGAAGACAACCAATACTAACTGGGTCAAGCACTGGTGAGAGCTGTCTGAGGGTCTTAACATAGGTCTGTCTTAGAATGAGGTTTCATTTCTTCCAGATTTGACTGCTTCTCTACATTGGCTATATAAAGCTTCAGGTGAATGCAGGCGCAACTTTCAGACCATTTTGCTGAGATCAATCCCACCACTTGGCTTAGTGACTGCTTAACAATACAGGGAGAACTACCTTTCCCCCTTGAAAGTCAATGTTGGCATAAGAGCAAATAGGTATAAACTGTCCATAAAATAATAAGGCTCAAAATGCGAAGATATATAAACATCCCAGGAATGAGTATCTGAGCAGTATGCCCGGTAGATGTGTAGGGAGTCAACAACCTAATCTTACAAGGGGATTTCATGAGTTTGTGAGTAGATGCTTATTGTGATATAATTGACCCCATGATAGTAGGGTCTGGACTCGATGGTGCTTTCACTCTGCATTCTCTGTTTCTCTCTTTGGAACAGAATTGTTACTAAACATATTTGTTAGTTATTAATTATTAATTGTTTCTACATCAAATTTAAGTGAGGGAGATTCTTTTTTAATATTATATGAACATCCTAAAGTTTTATAGGCTTTCTAGCTGAACAATGTTCTTTCCAGGAATGCCCCTGTAACTGCACAACATTCTCTTTAAAAAGCTGTTGCCATTTGACTTAAATAATTCACATGCAGCCACAAATGTTCCATTTCCTAAAATGAAACATGATGGTCAAGCATGCAGAATGTTTTCATGTCTTCATGTAGATAAAAGCAACCTGAGCACGAAGTAAACAATCCTTTTGTGTGTGTATGTGACTGGAAATACTATCACTTTCATGTGAAAGTCATAATATATAATTCTGCATGCCCACTTTTATACTATTGTATTAGTTTTCTTCTGATTTGCATGAGATAAGAGATAACTATAATACACAAAGTATGTCACAAGGCAATGCATAATGAAACTACAACAGATAAAACATATTTTATCCTGAGATACATTCACATTTTGCCAGAGAAATGTAAGTGGAAATCTTATACACTGAGAAGGTTGCAACTTAAATGGAATTTACTTGATAAAAATGTTGATTTTACCCATTTGCACGTTAAACATCCAGAATAAACCAGTGATCTCAGCTTCTTCCCTATATGCGGTACAAATAGATAAGCATTTCCAGCAGGTGATTCATTCCACCTATCTGAGGAATTTACCTTAAGTATTTGCTTTCTGTTGTTGCCAGTCATTTTTCCAGAGAGAGACACTATGTGATGCTGTTTAATTTATTGCCTTATTTCTATTAAGCTAACATCAAATGAAGTGAAATCTATCCATCAGTAAAAAAGCTTTTCTTTTGTTCCCTACACTATTCCAGAGCCATTGAGTTTAATTTCTGTAACCACAGGTAAGAACAAGAATGTAGATTGAGCTATCCCCATCACTTGCCCAAATAATTTTTGTAGTCTTGAGCAGACTGCCAGCGCTGGCCTAGACATCTTGTTCTTCCTGTGCTGGTAGGGTTTAACTCTCTGTTTCTGTTACTGCAATTCCATCCCATTTACAGGTCAACAGGACAAGTAGCCCAACATAGCCAAGAAAACACCTTCTTTCCAGGGCAAGTCATGAAATGCAATTGCTCATCAAATGATGAGATTTCCAGACCAGTATTGGAGGCCTTTGACTTCTGGTAAAAGTAGCATAATTTGAGTGATGCTTGCCTGTCTGATAAGAATATAACTGATAAGATTTTGCAATTTCTAGCATCATCACTTGAAGCAATTTATAACACATTGAAGAAATAATTCAAATATTTGCATGATTATTAAAAAATCTACTGCCTGGCATTTAGCTCCAACTGTAAATCTTCCCAGGATATCTCTGTAGGACAACATACTTCCATTTAAACAAAACTTAAGCTCTTTTGGGGCTCAGAAGTCCTCAAGTGTGAAGAGAAGCTTATGCTTGAACGGTTCTGTTAGAAAGGTTAGTTGGGAAGGTTGTCATAATGACATATCTGGTAGGCAAAACAAAAAATACAGTTTACAGGTCACTAATTGCAGAAGACTGCATTCTTGATACTTGGTTCTGGGACAGTGTAATCAACAATGTTTGTGGATTTCTTTTAGTTTTTAGCTTGACCAGTTAGAAGAAAATCCCTGACTAGCTTTTCTAGCTCAATGAAAACTTTGAAGTCAATGAAGGTGATATAACACAAATGTAAATGTCTGGCTACAGAGTGGGTGAACAAGGGCAGTACAAAACCTCTTGTTCCAGAATATTCTAGGAGAATGAAAGGGAATCAAAGATGGGGGGAAATCACCTTTTAACAGTTTCTGCTTGGATCGCATTACTGTGATAAGAAGAAATGCCATCATGAAAGCTGCCATACAGTAACTATGCAGGGAGATTAACAGACTCATTGTGCCTTGAAGGATGCAATTTAAACAGTAAAATTCTTCATTTTATAAGCTATCACATTTAAACACTGATCAGGATATACTTTCTGAATAAAAGATTAAGACTTCATATATCAAAAAGACTTGTCCATTCTTCATGCTGCCACAGTGAGATAGCATAGCTGATGGAAGAGGAAATGCCCATTCTGAGGTGTACATATAACATCTGATTATTACATTTCAGTAGCTGATATTTTTTGATGAATGCCTGAACATCCAGAAGGGAGAGGGTTTTTTCCCCCTCTACACAACAGCTGTGCCTTTTGAATCACACAGATTGGCTGAGAGGAGGTGACACTCCATAGGCCAAACATCATTCAGCACCGGCTGAGCTCCCTAGAATGCAAATGCATCGTCTTGATAGTCTTGCTTGAAAGACATCTGTAGTCACGGCACAGATATAAAGAGCAAGGGCAGAGCATGACAGATTGCAGTCGTTGCGGAGAAAAAGACACAATTCCTGGAAATATTTAAGTCTACTGCAGAAGCAATCACCACCACAACAAATCCCAGTTGCACTGGAATAAGAAGTAGGTCCAAGAACAATTATAGCAAATCTTTGACAATGCATTGTGAATTAACTGCACTTTTGATACAAAAAACTTGTATTGCTTTCTGTATGGTCACAAACATAAATATTAGAGTGGAGGAAATGTTGACTCTTCTACCTGGATGATTTGTATTTCTATAGCCTGCTATGAAGATGACACAAAGGATTTATATGTCTGGGGGTGCTTCTCCAAAAGTAATCCCATCTAATATCTGAAAGCTACCCAGGTAAATTCCTAATACAAAGTTTCTCTGATTTGGGGGAATCTTCTTTTTACCTCTCTCAGCAGTGGTATGTAAGCACCTCTTGTTCTCTTATTCACCAAATAGCAAGGATAAGAGCAGATCAAGAAAACAGAAAGGACTGTCTGGACCCTCAGGGTTATAGCTATACTGATACAATATACCATATAATAATAGGCATGTACATATGACTAAATTATCTTCCGCTGGAACAGGGTGATCTTGTAGATACTGCCTAGTGGGAACAGTCACTAGCTTACATTATCCCCCCTGTATTGCTAAATATTCCCAAGGCTAACTCAGGAAATGGCTATCTGGAATAGGACAGAACCTTGTCAGTGACTGCGCTAGGAATTTAACATGGACATTTGCACATCAGCACTTCAGTCTGTTCACAGGCTCTGTGAAGTTTACTCATACAGTCCTATTGCGGAAGAAAACCTCGGGCAATGCTAAACTGAAGCAGTTTCCATCCTCAAGACTTTTTGTATTTTCAGAATAGAGAGTAGCTGCAGATGGCTGCTGCAAAGCAATGTGGCAATGTGGGCTTTGCCAGGTACAAAATTTGCAATAACAGAAAAGAGATTGTATGTTTTGCTCCCTTTTCATCTTTGTAATTCAGCTTGTGGGTACAGGTGAAACCTATTAAACCCCTGTGGCTAAGGAATTCACATCTCTGGCGCATACTCACCAGAAGTGGGATGCAAATGGACAAGGAATTCCAGTAACTCCCTTTCTCCTTATTCATTGCCTTCCACTGTAACAGGAATCATTGATTGAAAGGGAAGGGTTCCCTTGAAAGGTGCCACACACAGAGTTAATCTGCTCTTCAGTGGGAACTGCACCATCCCACCAGCCAAGACCACTTTCTGTAACCTCCTGTGTCTATCAACAGCAGTGCTGCAAAAAGAGGACAGCTACCTTGATGGACCATTGAGTAGCTTACAGTTAGCCCCTGACCTGTCGATGGCTTTGAAGAACAAGAAGGCTGGTTAAAAAATAAATGAGGTAGAAGACATGGAGAGACAACAAGGTAGTAAGTTCAGTAGTAGCAGGAAGTAGTGGATTTAGAAGCTGTTTTGTTAGAAGCAAAGAAGAGCTTAACAGGACTGTTCAACTATTTTCTTCTACATCACATCATATCTATGTGTTGGTCTTTTGGAAGGAAGGAAATTTTCTCCATCTCATGCTCTGTATGTTCCTATAGTATTCATGTATTGAATTCACATTCTATATTGCCCTCTGCTGACCCACTGGATTGGTGACTCTTTCCAGTCACAGTGAGCTCTGTCACACATACCCTGAACAATTCCTTTCCAACTCAAAATCTGATGCTTTTTCCCAATGGTTCATTTCCTCTAGAAGCAGCAGTTATCATGGATGTATTTTACTTCTTGTTTTAACTAAAATATACACTGGTCACACCTGTCTTGGTATTCATGCAATGGTTGAGGCTAGAAGGCACCTCTGGAGTCTGAGGTGTGCAACACCAGGCTCAGAAAAGGGTCAGCTAGAGCAGGTTGCCCAGGAGGATTTCCATCTGGGCTTTGAGCAGCTGCAATGACAGAGGCTCCACAACTCTCAGCAAGCTGTTCCCGTGTTTGACCATCTTAAATATAACAGATTTTTTTTATGTTTAAATGGAATTTCCTGTGTTTCTGTTTGTGACCATTGCCTCTTGTCCTGTCAGTGAGCACCCTGGAGAGGAGTCTGGCTCTATCTTTACCGCCCTTGCCTCCCCAATCAGGTATTTACATACCTGGTTAAAAGCCCCCTGAGCCTTCTGTTCTCTGGGCTGAACAGCCCCAGATGTCTTTGACACTTCTTCTATGACGGATGCTCCTGTCACTTAATCTTTGTCATGGCCCTTCACTGGATTCACTTCAGTATGTCCTTGTCTTTCTCGTATACAACCATCAAAGAACTCAGCTGTGTGAGATGTCCCACCACACCACTCTGATCCCAGTGTGTTCATAGGCCTGTAACTGCACATAGACATCTAATTCCTCCTGTTTGTTCCCCATGCTCCAGACATCAGTGTACAGCGCTTCAGAGTACCTTGTTGTGCTGATTTCCCAGAAGTGTGTGTTTTCCCCTGTCATGCTGGCCTCTCAGCAAACACTTCTTTATTTGTGCACATACACTTGGAGTGGGCACCCTTCTGCCTTGGTTTTCTGATTACAAGATCTTCCCTGTCTATATCAGCCTGCACTTGCTACTTGCCAACCCAATCCACACTGCTTGAGTATCCTCGATCTTCCTAGAAGAATTTAGGTTTGGAAAGATCTGGTTGCTTTTTTTATTCATTTTGGAGAGCTCTCAAAGATTCTCTATGTAATGGAAATCCTCCCAAAAGCAGTTGCTAATTTCATAAAAGCCCATTCGATAACATGATCTAATCAATGTCTGCAAAGAACTAGGGAACTTCAGAAGATGTCATCTAAGCATGCTTAGAAAGATTGCAGGCAGATGGAAGAGGATTTCAGTGTCAGGAGGCACAGACTAAAGGTTACAGAACCTCTGGCAACAACAGAAAATCATTGCCTTTGTCATGCATTTTATATTTTCCATGACGGAACAAGATTCTGGGAAATGAATTCAGAAAACTCAGAGAGAATATTATATTTTCAGAATGATTTCTGCTTTTTTAATTCTTCTATGGCAACAATGGATGAGTTTATTCTCTTTCAACATAACCACCAACCCTGTATTTTAGCAATTACTTGGAAACAAATTTGGTTTGGTTCAACTATTACATAAGTTTATCTTGATTCTTCTCTTCCCTTCCTTTTTTCTTGTAATGACAACACCATACACCACTGAGCACTGTACACCTCAATATATGAAATATAAAATAATTTCAATATATGAAACTATATTCCAAAGGAAAACCATTCATATTTGGTGAGGAAAATTATGTTCTACAGCACTTATGTGGCCCTGGCTGTAATGAAAAAAGGGACTTTAAAGTAGCTATGGGTTTTGGAGCTTGCTAAATAGTCAAAACTACAACCATCATAGGCACATGAACTCACAGTCACCTTTTTTCTTATTGGCAGCCAGAGATCCTCTGGAGTGCAATAATGAGAAAAAGCCTCTCTGACTCTGTTGTGGCTGCTTTGCTGAGGGTGGTAGTGACAAGATCAAATGCTATTTTGGCACTAATTGTAAGTATGCTGAGTCTCACTAAGTTGTACAAATACACTAGCGGTCTTATGCTACCAGCCTCTGGATCAGCACAAAGTACTGAACGAGATCAAAGAGGTGATGGAATCTACTGAAATAATAAGAATGGATGACAATAAATACCCACAAAGAGCCTGGTCAAATATCACAACAGGACAAATTCAAGGAAAAAATTCTTAACACTTTAAATGAACATGTCATGCAAATGCTACTTTGTCCTATGATATGCAAGCAGAGACTTTTTGTTTACCTTATTCCCTTCTGCCTCATGCTATAAAAAATGCACAGGCAAAACGCTTGATATAATATATATAAAATTATATTCAGTATTTTTGAAATCTGTTAGTGTGCGACAGGTTTAGAAAGGGGAGACCACATAAACATGGGAAGTTTGAAAGTGAGGAAATTAAAATCCTGCAACTCAGTGTGGATGCAGCATAAGCAAAGCATAGCATCAAGTACTGCATTGTATGTTGCAAGGCTATGAGCTCACATGGATTGTGAGCGTGTGTGAAACCATGTACACACCCAATAAACACCTCTAGCAGCAACTGTTTTCAAATAGACATTATCAGAAGGAAAATCATCTGAATTTTTCTGGCTTCTTTATACTTTTAATTTATTAATCAGTTATCCCCATTGGATGGATCCATCATATTCCATACTAAGTACTAATCAGAGCTCATATTGGGTGATCCCTACTACCCAGAAACTGAGAGGAGCTGTGCTCACCTTAGTTATATTAATTCCAGGCAGTGGCTCAATCCATCTCTAATCCTTTTAAATTACCAGAAAGCTTTCTGATCAAAGATAATTAATATGCACAGTGCTTCTGCACTGTAGGGGAGAGCGAACTATTCCAATATGTTGGTAATTTCTAGGCCCACCAGACAAAACACAATAATACACACACAGAGAAATAAATGCAGCACTACACAGTTTCACTGCAAGGAGGAATAATAATCCTAGGGCCAAAATATTTAGGAATGGGCTTTGCTAAACTCTCATATGTAGGTAACAGCTGAAATGAAACTAATGAAAAGGCACCTTATATCAGATGTCATACTATTACCTAACAAAACTGCTAAATACTCACTCAAGATCCAGGTCCTACACTTCTGTTAATTATTCAAATATTGTCTATTCAGTGCTTTCAACACTGAAATATTTGCAGCAGCCTACTGGGACACAAATACTACGTTCAAGTGATGTTGGTACCTTGCATGTATACGATATATATAGGGAACTGGAAGTCTTCATGCGTGTGGTAGATGATGGATGGATGCCAGTGCAATGGCAGTTCCTGGAATACATATGGTCTATAACAACAAAAAAACAAAAAAAGGAAAAAAAAAAAAAAAGAAAAAACTAAGAAGAAGAAACAAAAGACAAATTAAAGTGCCAAAAACATCAGCAAAGAGGGTCTTCAAGTCTATAAAACTAAGGATATGACCACAGTGGTCCATACTTAAGGTGTGCATTGAAGGGGTCCCATTACAGACATGCTGTGTGTGTGTCTCTGCCACATTTCCATCACTGTCTGTTTCAGAAGGAAACAATAATTTCTTGATGACATTGTGATAGAAGTTTTTTTCTTTCTTTACTCATAGTGTGCATCTTATGTACACAGGCCATAACTAGCTCCCAGTCAGCAGGAACATTTTATTCATATTTGTGGGAACAATTGCTAAGATTGAATTCAGCAGCATGTTGAATGAAAAAATTAATCTAACAACTGGCATTATTAGCGTTCAAGAAGACGCTCCATCAAGAGTCCTAAAAGCAGCATAACATTTTTTTCCAAGTAAGTGGCCTCTTTTACAAAGTACAGTAGATTTTTATCTGTGTTGGTTTTGTCACATCATGGGAGTGTTGGTGCTTCTTTTGGTGTCTAATTTAACACATGGAGATTCCAGACAGTTTTCACTGACTGCTCTGTACAGACCTGTGGATTATGCACTTGGCTTTGTTTCAGGAATCTATGAATACAAAGCCTGTTGAGTATGTGATTTCATTCAAAGCTCTATCCATACTTATTTGTTTTCTCCAAGCACTGAAATGGGTGAATGCATTCTTGTTATTTAATTATGCTGCTATCAAGCCACCACCCCCAAGCAACTGTGATATCTGATAAAAAATATTTGACATCAATAAAAAATCAAGTTAGAAAACTGTTTGGTCATACAAAAGGTGTGACAGCTACAAAAAGACCCAACTTACAAAAGGGTTAGTGATTCATCCAGCCAAGTTAAACAAGACACAATTGGGGCTAATTGACTTCCCTCCTTCGACCTCCCAAGTATGAGTTTATGAAAGCCTAGAAAGCTAAATTAACCCCAATTGTGTCTTGTTTAACTTGGCTATTTAAGTTAAATGGATAACACTTTTGTGACTTGGCTCTTTTTGTAGATATCACACCTTTGGATAATTAACATTCCACCTCTCCCACCTTTCTAAATCAGCTTTTACTTTAGTTTACGTGTTTTGATTTGCGATGGAAGAAAAAGCAAAACCCTTTACATTTTTGAGCAGAAAAGCTACTCACTGAATAAAGCAAAAAAAAGAAACACGTAAGTATATTAGAAATAATTAAAAGGTAGCTATTCACAGTAGGGATTCAAGGTTGCTATGTGGGCTGCAGCAAGAAACTGGTATGACATACAGTAGGTAAGGCATAACTCTAATATAAAAAAATGAAATCTCACCTTCTATATATTTATCAAATAGGATATAATATCAAACCACCCAGTTCACATTGTTTTACCTAAATTCAAACTGGTAAGCATGTGAATATAAAGCTGTTCCCTCTGACTTCAGCAGATGTTGTTAGGCACTCAAAGTATAGAAGAATAAGATTATAACTAATATGCTAAAATATGGGCTGAAAAGTCTTCTGTAGGTCCTCACTTTTCAGAAACTCGGTTTCTTTTTATTGCAGTATTATCTTTGGGGGTGACCTCAGTACTGTGGCTTTATATGAACTGAAGATAGCTATGAAAATGAATTGAGATGTTGTCATGAACTGTTGGTGGAATTAGAGAGCAGCTCCTGGGAAGCTTATAGTACGAAAATACAGAAGGTTGATTTAAGACAAAAAAAGTTTCATGGATTTTATCTGTGGAATTTTCTGTGTATCAGCATCTGAAAAGCTACAGTGTCCTCTGACCTTGCAAGGCATCTGAATGAACAACATGCCTGTGGCAGGAGCAGCATCTGGAGATGGTTGTCTAAGACAGGTAGTGAGGCAAATCACTGTCTGGAGGTGCTTCTCACGCTCCTGCAACTATAGAGGGAGCCTAGAGGACTAGCTTCAATAGATCAGGTTATTTAAATAAATCCAGCCTTAAGTGCTCAATAAGGGCCATACATCAGCATTCCTGAAATTGCACCTGCCTAATAGAATCAGGTCCATAATACTTAAAGAAAATGGATATGTGAAATAAATATAGGATGTGTTAGTGGAATATTCTTCTGTGATTTATTTAATGATAACCATGATCCCAGGAACACACATCTTTGTAAAACCTGGGAATGCTGAAGTATAAGAACTCAAAGCTGACTGTTGATGGTTTTTAATAATCAGACATTGCATATAAGGCTTCTTTATATAAGTTTTATGAGCCACACTTGTTTGTGAATTTGGCAAGACTAAAAGAATAGTTAATATGTTGTTAGTTCCCTACATACCATCTAGCTAATATAGACATCCACATGTGTAAAACTGTAAGAAATAAAAAAGTATGTTTCATTACTTGTAAAGTAACAGGCATGTTTATCTACTTGTATCAGAGCGTCTTTGTGTGTGTACTAAAGACTCTTTTGAGACTTTCCCAGCAATCTATTACAAATCCAATCTACAATATTAATATCAAATGTAGAGGAAAAGGTAGCTACTAATATTAGGAATTATTCATAATACAATGGGTAGGAAAGCATATATGAGCTTGGAAAAGAAAAAGCTAGAGTTCAGAACAGTTTATCAATGTGAAGAGATTCAGACTGGGGTCTGTTTGCTTCTGTTCTTGCCTGGTATTGTAATCAGCAAATTTTTCAGGAACATCCAATTTCTGATTAGGAACTGAGATTATCTCAGTTTTCTACAGTTCAAGCCCCAGTATTGTGAATGCTGAGACTTTATCAACCTCGTGAAGAGATTAACTGCTCCCATCAATTCTATCCATTGACCAGCTGGGTAAGTACACAGCAGACATTCACTTTGGGTCAGGTCAATGCCATGACTTTCAGAACCTTACAGGAGTAAAACTCGTGTTGACAGCAGGTTGCAATCAGTTTCTGTAGGTCAGAAAAATTCATTAGTTCTTTCTTCTATGCTAGGGTTTGTCAATAGTTTTCTTGTCTATTAGGCAAAGTAAGGTGATGGAAACTAGAAACTGTAGTGTCCTAGCTCAGCCTAAATTGCATAGGTGTATTAGAGAGAAATGTGCTCCTTCTGTGACCTTTATGATACTGAAATATCTGTACTGATTAAATCTGAACTCATAATTTTGTCCACTCAAGCTGCTCTGTACTTGAAGAGAGAGAAAAAACCACTGAATCCAAACTGTCTTGATTTTCAGGATGGGCCAAGTCCCAAATTTTGTCTGGAGCTGGCTTTTAAATAGCCCTCATAGAAGAGGAATAAGGAGCCTGAATTTAATTTTTAGACTCTAGAGCATTCAAAGTAGGAAAATTCAGGTTCAGTTCGTACAGTCTGAGCCCCCCTCAATTTAAACAGAAAACTTTCCAGTACTAACAGAGGATTAAAAAACCAGAGAAAACAATTTATTTTGAATGTAAAGCTGCCTTGATATCTCATGTCATCCCACCTTTTCTGAATGAAAGGTATTCTGAAAGCAGATGCAAGTTTTGACCAAAGAGCTTGTGCTGAATGTCTGTTTGCCAAATGTCCCCTTGTTCACTTTATGTGCCCACAATTAAAATAAAGGCAGAGAGTGACTTAGAAAAGATGAATCTTCCTTTTGAACTTTCTCCAATAGTTGCTGCAGAATTGGTTTTAATATTTTGGATGCTTTATATTGAAGGGTAGTCAGTGAAAATTATTATTTGTAATGGGCTTTTAAAATTTACTTCCCCTGAGTCTCCTAGTTCAGGAGACCTCTCCCTCCTACCCTGTCCCATTCCAGTTACCAAACACTTTCCTCTCATGAATACCGTGATTATCAACTTATTTTTCACTTAAGGTGGGAGGAGGAGGGGGAATTTAAACTGCCTGCTTGACAATGCTTTCAAATGGTGATGAAATGTCTTCTTCATATCTGAGAAGAACATGATTATTAGCACTGAATCTGACAGACACGATTTCTGAATATTTTTGTGGCATTAATTTAAATCAATGTAATGTTTGAAAACATTTCAGCCCCTCAAACAGCTGATGCAGCTTAGATTCAATTATAACAAATTGCAACACACTGTCAAGTCTTTTTACCAAGTCATTAGTCAGGGATTTTGAATGCGCGGCCTCCGAACGGAGTTCGGCTGCCTGACAGCTCTAATTGTTGGGAACTGCTAAAGGATTGCTAATGAACTGGGGGATCTGTTGGGCCTGTAGCTTTCTTCAAGGATGAAATTTTTGAAAACTTTCACAAGATCAAAGCAGCATAACACGGACCATTTGCTAAATTGTCAGCAGTAGAGTGAGGCAGTCTGAGTCCCAGCTTTAAAGCTCAAGCTTCAGTAGAAAACACCATGCGACTCCTGCCCCTGAGCTTTTTCATGTGTCAGTAAAACCATGCCGAGAAACAATGACTTGAAGAAAGAGCCCCAGAGCCGCAATGGCCGCTATGGCTTAATTAGGAGGAGCAGAAAGGGAAACAAAAATTCCTCTCTGTTGTTAGTGGGTGCAAGAGGGATGAAGTGTCCAGCACTGTTGCAACCACCCCCTCAGTTACTTCTGCAGCTTCCAAACTTATTTATGGTCAGAGATGTGTATGATAGCATAGAAGCAACAGGAAGACTTCTCTTCTCCTTCTCCCAAAGACTGGCAGTGGAGTTACCAGGTTTGTCTTCAGGACCCAAGGAGAGGCTGGCTTCACCAAAAGCCATTGACTTCAGGGGAACCAGGCCTTCCCCTCCAGCACCTGCTCCAGTGCCCACAGAAGATGGTGGGAACATTCCCATTGAACTTCGCTGGACACTGCATCCAGTCCCAGTGTAGCTGGCAGGCAATACACAGCCAATGAATAGTTCCCAGCTGCTGCTGCTCAACAAATATGTTGCCTCATGTTACTCAGCGGCAGAAAGCCAATGCAGTGAAGGGAGACTTTTAAACCAATCTTAAAAGAAAAGAAAGATATGGAAATGTGTCTCCATCATTCCCATCTGGTTTATATTTTCCTTTCATATTCAAGACTTATTTAGGTCTGTTCATTTTTACTTTTTTTTTTTCTTTTTCTTTTACTCCTTCTCATTGAAATTTACTATGGTATCCTTTTACCAAAAGAAAATAATGCCTGCTGAGCTACAGTAACATTGGTCAATTACCCAAATGTCTTAATATAGAAATCTGCCAGTGGGGAAAGAATGTTTGAAATAAGATTTACATTATTACTTCTTTAAATTAACACTTCAACAAGACTCTAGGAAAAACAAACTCTTTCCTCTCACACTGTGTGAGGTACAGTACCAAGTTGATGTTATCCTCCCCAAGACAACCTCTGTGTTTAAAAAACAACACTGAAGGGCATATACTGAAAAATTTCTGAAGTGCCTGAAATGGCGACTGTGATGCTGAACATCATTGCAGTGTGGAGTGTTTTGTATATGAATGTTGCATCTCACACTTCCTTCTAAAAACATATTTCATATCTCTATTACACTCCTTCTACCAGATATACATCAGCCATATGAACCTTCTGAAGTAAATATTGCTTAGCCTTTCTATAGGGCTTCTATAGGCTCTGGTCAGCAGATGTGGAAGAGATTTCGTTGAAAAAACTTGTCTGGGAGCTATGAGAAATTTATACCTGTCCACTGCTACAACCTTAATTTATAGTCAAATATTCAACCTGGAGCTAGGGTTTGTTGTTTTTAATGGAATTCCTAAATTAGACATTTATATTAACAAAGTTGATCAACCTGCAAGGGATTCACAGTAGTACAATAATCACTATCAATTTTCAACAAGTGATCAAGGAAGAGAAAAATCTCATTCATTGCCCATGGGGACTGGTTTATAAACTTAATCTACCACTGACTTTATAGCAGCAGCAAGTTCACAAAATGATCTAGCAGTGCTTGGTTTAGCATTAAATATACCAATAGCTGCAGATACCAAGTTGTATTCTAGCCGAAAACTTAAATCCCCAAACCAACTTGAAGCATTCTTCAGTTTTCACTAGGAAAACCCATATGGGCAGTTTTCCTCTCCCCTAATTTTAGGCATCCAGACTGAGCTAATCACAAGGATTCTGTATGCTTGTTGGGTGAGTCACCCTATTTGTCTTGGACATGTATCTTGTGACTGAACAAATGTGGTAGAGCCTGTCTTCCTCAGTTGGCTCTAGAGGGAGCTCAAATGACAAAATTGGACTACACACCCAATTCTTAGAATTGAAGTTAGAGCAGAGAAAATCCAGTTGAGAGTGTCTCATGACCTGTTTTTGGACAAGCCAACTTGATGAAGTCTTGACAGTGCTGAGCTGCTTGTTACCATTCTCAGAAAGGGGGCAACGTGAGGGACCTCACTGACAACACAGGACTCAACCTGTATTTGCTGGTGGCAGTCTACAGGCCAGTCCTGAAACATGTATCACCTAGTCTACAACATAGTGTACTCCATCCCCATGCTCACTGAGAAGTCATACAGTTCTGTTGACAGCAAGACATTGCTGGTGCGTGTGGAAGAACTGGGAAGCAAAGACTAAACCAAACAGAATCGCAACAGGGTGCACCCCCTTGCCTCCAAAAGAGAGTTTCATACTAATAATCTCTAACTTCTGTTAGGCCCACTGGCATATAAAGACCAGGTTCTTTTCCTGGGTTTTTCACACCAGTCCAGTGTTGCCAAAGTGAAGTGCTGAGCACTGCAGCAAACACGGGCTGTAGTAGCATTACCCAACTGCTTTGCTGTTGGAGCATTGAACCAAACTGTAGGAGTACTTGTCTGCTCAAGGGTAACTGTAAGCCTTGCCTGCCAAGTTAAGACACTCTAGTCAACTCACTGTCATGGATTCTTATTTTATATCAAGCAGCTTCTGTTCAGGCTGCATAGAAGGGAGACAGAGAAAAAGATAAGAGAGATTTCTATCTTTGCTAAAGCACAGCCTGGGAACTGGGACATTTCACTTCTAGTCTGTGGTCCAGTAAATGCTTACTGTGAAATATGTGACGAAGGAATGGTTTCAGCATAATGCTACTGGAAAGGATTCATATCTGTGAATTCGAAGTGAAGCCTGGATTTCTGAAATTGTCAGAGTGCAGTTTATTTTAAAACAAACTTCTTTCTGTAGTTATGCTACTGAGTAACCTAGGTAGTTCTTGGCAGGCTTCATTTTACGGATCCCAGTCAGGGATACCTCAGTCTCCCTGTGGGCTCTATAGGGACTCCATAGGCCTAATCCAGAAATGCAAATTACTCAGGTGACCAAAGGCCTGATCACTAGCAACTGGCTTCTCCTATGGGTCTAGTCTCAATGGGTACAGTTGCTCTGCTGTGTGCAAGCAACTGAGCTCCTGGGGCATGCTGCCTCCTTTCCAGCTTTTGGGGCCAGCTCCTTCAGTTCTCTGACACAAAACCCAGGCATGCTTTGGAGGACATCTCACTCTGGGGAACAGGTTGCACAGGCTGGCAGCAAATTTGCCTTCTCCTAGTCAAAACACTCCAAAAGTATTTCAGGGGAATCTGTGCTTACCACCAGCCATGTGCTTTCTGGCTACACCTAGGATGTGCTATACATAACCTCAGCTGCAAGCTATAAAAACATCATTCAGGCTGTAACACAGTCCCTCATTATTTCAGGCACTCTGAACTAACCGATCACACAAAAAATAAGAATCATTGATTGGGACACTGAAACCCTGAAGAAGTTAGGACCAAGTACTATGTAATACCAATACAGCTCTAGACAAGGTTGAACCTGAGCAGCCTGGACACAAGCTACTGTATGACACATGCCTGCAAGCCCAGAAGTCACTCCCTATCCCCTTTTTTATTTACTGGTGTAGATATATCTGTTTTTTATGTTTGCAATGTGGGTTATGTACAGATCATAATGCATCTGAACTTCCCGTCTTTATTTGAAAAATAGGGATAGCTATACTTCCTTACACCCCATATAAACACAGCAAAGTACCAAAATACTTAATAAGTAACACTTTACCAAGATTAAGCACAAGGTCTACACCTTTTAACCTGGATAAAAGGAGGCTCAGGGGGACCTTATTGGTCTCTACAACTACCTAAAAGAAGGTGTTAGATAGGTGGGGGTAGGTCTTTTCTCCAAGATTCAAGATAACAAGCAAAGGGACAAGAGGAAATGGCCTCAAGTTGCACCAGGGGAAAGTTTAGGTTGGATATTAAGAAGAATTTCTTTACTGAAAAGATGGTCAAGAATTGAACAGGCTGCCCAAGGAAGCAGTGGAATCATCGTCCCTGGAAGTGTTTAAAAAACGCATAGATGTGGTGCTTAGGGGCATGGTTTAGTGATGGACTTGGCAGTCCTGGGTTTAACAGTTGAACCTGATGATCTTAAATGTCTTTTCCAACCTAAATGATTTTATGATTCTATGATTGTGGAAGGCAGACACTAGCTTGGGCCAGCAGCTACTGATGAATAGCTTTGGGTTGCAAAGCAAAAGTGGCACAAGTCTTGATGCCTAGTCTACCTGAATCACACAGCTCCAGTGGCACCTGGACCAAGAGTTCAACCTCAGTCAGAACAATGTTTAGTAATAGTGTTCCTTCCTGGGGTTTGCTGTTCCTCTTTTGCTTCCTCAGAAAAGAACTCAGGCCTGAATATCTGTTTACAGAAACTGCCGCTTACCAACTGTTGCAAAGTGTTACCTCTTGTATTTAATTCTCATTTACTAATAAATATATCCTTTCTGTCAGGAAAAAGCAATTTCCCTCTATATGTGTCTCAAAACATAAGAAAACAAAACAGATGCTTGTTGCATTTAATAAAGAACATGCATATGCATTGAAATAACTTCTAGCTTATTTCTGTGTGATGCCAATATTTAATTATGTTCATTTTGCATTTGTAATTAGAGGGCAGAACAGATGGTGAAGGCGCAAAGTAAAGGAATGTGTCCGTTCATATAACCTGCTATGTGATGCCAAGAAACTCATGCTCAGAGCCTGATCCAAGCTCTACTATATCCAGCATAAGCGTATCTATTGAATATTGTGGGTCTGGAGGAAGCCACAGAGAAAAGCTTTGCTGTAACCTGTTTCCTGATGTGTACACGGGCAATATATTTCTCTCAGGGTTGAATTGTGTTTTCTGATTTTAAGGCAAATTTTGGTTGAGTTTGATGTGTATCACCTTATTTCTCGCTTGCTTTCCTGTAGATAAAACTAAATTGTTAAAAAATTAATTTTAATTCTGAACCTTATTTGGGAAAAATATCTCACCCTATGTTGTGTTCTAACAATAACGATTCATGCAGTTAATTCCATGAGTCACACAGAGCACCAGATAAAATTTATTTAGATCATTTTCAATATCACTAAAAAGTGGAAGCTTAAGCTGATCAAAACTTTGGTCCTGTATTTCGTTCAAAGACACATAAAATTAACCATTGTGCTTACTTATTTGCCAATTATGTATATTCTTATTTCTCTCTCAAATTAGTATATTTGTTTTAAAAATATGCCAAGTTTAAACAAGGAATTTTAAAGAGATTGAGTAGATACAAATATATACTAAATTAAAAATGTCATTTCCATTCAAATGAAATATTTGCATCAACCAAAAATGAATTTGTGTGTGTGTAACTGAAACATTTTTTCAAGTATGTATGATTCATCATTTGTCTGGCAACAGTCACAACTGTATTTCTCCTTATCTCTGAACATGAAATGGATGTTCTTAATATGTCATGAACTTTAGCTATACAAATGGCGCTGCTGAGACTGGCAGTAGAACATTAAAGCATGTCAACAAAATCAACAGAGTGTTCAGAAGAAACTATTATTTGAGGGCTTAAAAACAGGCTTACAGTAAACAACTCAAGAAACTCGATCTGTTTAGCTCATGAAAAAGATCAAGTGGTGACTTGACTGTGACACCTAAGTATTTTCACAGGGAGTACTGGCATAGGAAGTTATTAACAAGAACTGATGATGGGAAATTAAAACCTGACAAATTCATATTACAAACAAGAAACATTTCTAACACACAGGGTAAATAAGCATCGGAAGAACCTACCAATACCAGTGCATTGTCCTCTGCCTCTTGAAGTCATCCAATCAAGAATGAACAGAGGACGTAATTTAATCCAATAGTTTCTAGTCATCTTTGATTCGTAGTGGAAAGAGCAGAAAGAATCCATCCCCATATAGTGAATTTAAGTCTATTGAAAATATGCTTCCTTTTCTCTTTAATCTTTTGCAGATCCTCTTAAAAGGAGTCTGCCACTTTGAGTCAAGCACAAATTATTAGGCTCAACTCGGGGGAAACTGACTCTACAGATGTTCTGAGTAGGTGGTCTCCTGGTGCTCTCTGACCTTTAAAATCCATGAATCAGGAATTTTTCATATATATGTATTTATTTATAAAATATCATTACACATAGGTATGACTGCATTGATTAATTACATATGCTTTTCAATAATAGGAAAGGACTACCAGCACAGTGAAAACAGTAAATTACTAACATTTTCTGGAAAAAAAACAGTTATCTTCAGACACAGAATTAGTCACTGAAGAGATCTGTGCATAATTTGGCAATAACTAATAAGCCTAAGAATTTTGCCATCTATTTGAGAACAATTTGCAAAGAGAAAACAAAGCAAAATTCTTCAGATAAATTATTCATTTGAATTAGTCATTTAGCTCTAGTAAGGAGTTGTAGACTTTTTGAAAATATGTGGCAAGGGGATACAGTTTTAAAGAGGTTGAAGCAAAAATACTCTGCTCTTCTAGAGCTTGTTTCATCACATGTTCTCAAGGCACTTAATCATTAAGTATGCCGAATATTAATTATAACCACTTTACATTTGAATAAACCGAGGCACAGTGCCTTGCCTGTGGTCACACAGCAAGCGGGGATAAAAATTGGGAAAAGAGTCTATCTCACTAACCATTAAATATGCTTCCCGTCACTATTCTCTTAGGCTTTGCTACCCCACTACATTATTAAACTTAATTTCTGAGGGAAACAACTTTTATGTGACCACCCTGTCTACCTGTGTGTTAGGTATGATAAAGGTATCATAAAAATAATAAGTAATTTAATATGCATGTAATAATAATGCATTGGAAAATATTCTACCTTAGAAATAGATTGGGTTTTTCTTCTCTTATTGACAAAGGCAAACCAATTTGAGAAGATAGAGAGCTCCCAGTTACTGAGGGAGGGGTTTACCTGACCAGCTGTAGAGATCTTCAGTGCAGCTTTCTGTATCTGAATCTGTCACTATGTACTCTCTTTAAGGTCAGTGACCAGAAACAGGCACATATAGTGCGCAAGTCACCTCACTCTGCAGTTGGTGCCTACATTTGTCAGATGTGCCCCTCCACGCACCTGTTTGCTGGCTCTTGGAGCAGCCCAGGGTAGTCAGTTCGGATCTAAGCAGAACCACAGAGTCCTACTGGTTGCAGAAGGCCTCTGTGGCTCATCTGGTTCAACCTCCTGCTCAAAAGCACCACCAATTTAGATAAGGTTGCTCAGCACCTCATCCAGTTGATTTCTGAATAGCTACAAGGATGTCTTTGAGGATAGGGCTAGCACTAGATGCAATGAACCCCTCTGTGAATTGCAACAGTCCTTGAAAGAGGCGGCCTTACAGAGAGTAGAGACCCAAATTAGTGTTGTAACAAAGCCGAGATGACCATGTGAGCTATACCAATTTATTGAACACAGAGTAGGATTCAATCAGCTAAACAGGTGCTATGGAGTGTCTGTATCTGCAGAAAGGTGCAGGTCTCCCTGTCTTGCATCATATCTGCCAATTTGTGCAGATTTCTCCAATACCCTTAAGGCATCTCAAGTGGCCCAGGATGCCTATTGCAGATGCCTATTGCTTATGCAACAGGTTGCTGCCCAGACTGCAGCAGCTCAAGGTTCATACATTTGAATGAAGTCATCAGTGCACGTGTCTATGTGTGATCTAGGTGGCTAATTTCACATTATCATTCATGGACATCAAGCCACCCAACAGAGCGTGAAGAGATGTTTCATTCTGACTATGATAGACGTACATCTTTGGGCAGCTGAATAACTTCCCAGATTTATTATTCTGTACTAAGCCTAATGCCAGTGCTTGAATCTGGAACTAAATCCCAGTCATTTTGAGGTCGCAAGCTGCCAGAATACATACCATTATTGTATTTTCATGGGATATATAATACATGATTCTTAGGATGCAAGTTGTGAAGTAGGTCAGTAAGTGCTGGCCTAATATGTTTACAACTGATTAAGGTGACAAATATGTTAAATATTACGATGTGATAAAGACAATTCCAAGAGAATGTGGGACTTTGGCTTCGAGGCATCTGCTAAAATTGGATGTATTTGAATGTAGGCACAGCTTCAAAATTACTAACACTCTTACTGCAAAAGTAGCTAAGAACCCTGGTTAAGAAGTAAAATACTTATTTTATATGCTGTTATTTATAAAATGGGAGCAAGGGTAAAGAATGTGTCATTGTAAACATTTCTTAATGTTGTGATTTTGAAAAGATGAAGCTAGTAGTCAGTCAAATCCTGGTCTCTTTTTTTTCCTAGCTTCAGTTTTAATCCATCTTTACTATCACTTTTTCCTTTAATGTCAGCCTTTGTTAGTTTTAAGGGCAAAGTTATGCTTTGTTCATAATTTGGAAAATGTATTGCCTACATAATGTAAACTTTCTAGGAATGAGTTTACAAAATATTTAAGAGCCTGCTTAGCTTGAACTACAGTTTACAGAGATGTCATTGTGATTCAGCATGATTAACCCTTCATTATTTCAAAGGTGTGAGAGATCAAGAGATGCCTTTCATACACTTCTCCAAATTGCTGATTTGAGCCCTTCCTTGGTTTAGAGAACTCCTTATCTAGTTCCTGAAGGTTCAAAGGAATATATTTTCTGGATGTGCTGACTGGAAAAGATTTAGTTTCAAATGGTGCCTCAGATATTTCCTATGACATGGGTTTCATTCCAAACACTTTAATTCCAAACACAGAGACAAAGTGCCTTGCGAACAATTTCCATCCCTTCCATGTCACTACTTCAATTTTTTCTATGTGCAGCAATAGATTTAGTCTTGATCTATGAATTTATTTGTTGATATTTTGCTTGTAAAAGCTTTTTCTTGTCTTCAGGTTTACAGGGCACAGGTAACCAGACATTTCTTTGCCTGTTTCTATCAAGCGAATAAAAATCTGCCAAGTTGTTAAATTTTTAAAATGTTTGACTTGTACATTACCATGCGGTTCCCATTCTTTATTGCTGCTTCCATATCTCCTCTTATCTGGGATGGCTTTTTGGAATTATTGTTAATTTCTTCAAACCTATGGGACCTTGACATTTAGGGCGCTCAGGAAGCTGTCCATGAACAGTTCCTGTTTTGGAGTTAGTTAGACAAAATCTTAAATATTTTGCTGACATATGGCCCAGATATCTCCTCGTGGAAATATAACTACTTAAGAATGGTAGTTATATAGAAGATGCTCCAACCTAGTATGTATGAAAGGAAGTAATGCAGAAGCATTTATTAAAATAAAATTAAATTAAATCCCCTATACATCTTATTTGCTGTATTTCTTTCATATGTTGCTGCAAAATCTACTTTGATCTGTACAGTACCTCATCAATTCATATGGCACTGTAAAATACCATCACTTATGAAAAAAGCACACATAGAATTTAAATATATAAGTAGCATAAGTATGCCACTTTTTTTCCTGTATGATAATAGATCACTGTAAGGTTTCAGTCATGAAGTTAAACATCCTGGAGTAGTTAAACAGGAATTTTACCCCAAAGGAAGTGTATGAACTATGTGAATATTAAGAAGCCAGATGACATGCACAGATAGCAACAGAAGCCTGGATGGATCAATGAGCTGTATCAGCTCTGTTTTTTAAAATACAAGCTTTGAAGAAGAAGAAGAAGAAGGGAAAAAGGAGTTATTTTAGGTATAAGGAAATGATTACTCTCATGAGAAATCTAAGCCAGCACTTGTAGTGTCTTTTCTCTGTTATTAAGTCACATCAATAATACTATCTGATAATATTTTCCTTAAAGTAAATATAGTGCAAGTGCTATTAGTGTGCTCATGTTTCCAACAGCAACACAATAAAAGGAAAAGTTGCTTTATGGCTTCTTTAATCCTCTTAATAAAATTTCAGTGATGATGTATGTATTATGACAAGGTAAAATTATTGTTAAAAATAACATAAGGAAAATGTATCTGTGAGGTTTTTTCTGTTATTGTCAAAAAATCAGTCAGAAATATAAGGAATTTAAACATCTTCAGGCTTGTTCCTGTTATTTAAAGAAAAAAATGATGGGAAATATAAGGAGCACTTGTGAAAAAACATGGTGTCATCTGGAGGTTGTCCCTAGCCTTACAAGTTCAACGACCCAGTTTTTTCCATGACAGTTTCATCTCATATATTCCGCCAGCAGATATCCAGGAGAAATGTTTGTGGCAAATGTTATTTTTTAGTAAATTCAGTAAAAATTTGGAGACTGAAAATTTTTAACCTAAACCATATATTAACATCGGAGACGTGAGTAGAGCAACTGTATTTAACTAACCAGCTAACAGAAATAATACTACACCTAGATATTCAGACCAAATCAGTTTCCTCCTTCACCCTATATATTTGAGTAAGGCCAAAGTGTTCACATTGTGCACATCCATTTTTTGTAGGGTGCAGGCCTCAGATACTTCATATTTTGAAATTCCAATTTCTAATGCAATTAAGGGTTTCAAACAATTCATGGTTAATAAATAGTTGTCAAAATGACTTGCCAAAACACCTTAGTTTAAGAAAAAAAAAGGTGGGAATTTGTTACTGGTACGCAGCTTGGACCAATTTTCAAATCTCCTCAGTGGCCTACAGGACTGAAATAACATAAACTGGAACCTAAGCAATGAAAAAGTATGGGTTTTGAAAGTAATCCTTCTTGTGGAAGGTTGTGTACACCCTGCAAAATTTGTCTGCCTCACTAGTTGGCATTTTAAGTATGGTTTTACAGCTCTGTCAGGCTATTCAAGTAGGTCAGTGAGGCAACTGGGCAGAATTGATGCATTCCATTTTGGTCATCAGAGCATATCTAAAATACTAGTCAAAGACTGTAACTTTCTAACAGTCCTCCAGCTCTTCTTGAGGGTTCCAGTCATGTTCCAGAAAGGTAATTGCTGTTAGTCCTTGTATTTGATGCAATAAACAGCCGAACAAGTGCTCTGAACAGCTAGGTGGTGATTAGTTTACAGAGAAGGGAGGACAGATGTCCTTGGGGCGATGGAGGAGTCCTGGATTCCTTAGAAAATGATTCCATAAGCCACAACAAAGAAAATGAAACACCAGACTGCAATAGTATAATTGCAGAGAAAATAGAGAGACAATGACATCAAGAATCATCAAAATGAGGTAGAAGTATGCAAAAATTCTCATCTGCAATCTATCTATCTGGCCTATACGTGTCTCACTGAATCTTGACTGCGCTTCCACCAGATATCAGTGAACAATTGTGATGAGACAGTGTCTGCTCTACATTTCAGACTGGTCTAGTTCCAGATTGCTAACATCCATCAACTTCTTTGACTTAATTTCATTAAAAAGAAAAACAGCTTGTGCTCTCCAAGGCCTCACCATGTTACACACTACAGCAGAGTAAGCAAGGACAACTGGGTGATTTGTGTCAGAAGCGCTAGATCTTCTGATACAAACTGAGACTTCAGTGCCAGATGCTCACCTTATGTCTCTCTCACTGCAACCCTTAGTAACTTCTTCCCATGGAAGTATTTATATATTCTGACCAACTTTGTAAAGTGCTTCTTGATGGAAAACAAACAAACCAACCAACAATATTTGTTAGTGTGGACATATAAATAATTCACAGCAAGACAAGTTAGTATATGAACCATTAATTACTCCTCTGTAAGTTCATGCCTGACCTTCCCCTTGGCTTCTTATATCAAAGCATATGCTTCAAGTTTTTCAAGGTCCTCTTCTTCAGTCATTAAAACGTCTTTGTAGTTCTTCCTTTTATTTGCCACAAATTTTAAACACCATTTTTGAAAGTCGACCTATAATCACACATGTCCCTGTGGTTTAAGACTAACTGGTAACCTGTTAGAAAGTAAATCTTACCTCAGTCTTTTGCTTCTTTCCCATCATCTTATTTGTGATTAATTTTGTTGGTTATTTTCTCTTCCAATTCCTCTTCTATATTCACCACATTCCCTTTGCAAAGCTCAGCTTCAAGCTGAACTGAGCTGTCCTTCTGGTTCCCACTCTTGTTGAAAATGGAAATTCCCAAATTCAGTGCTAAGAGAACTAGAGAGTACAGAGGAAAAAACGCTTTAAAATCCCAGCTTAGTCCATGCAGGTGAAATTCATTGCCTCACAAGCCTCGCTAGCAATCTAAATAAGTTTTAAATAATCTCAGGTATTTATTTGTTCTTTTCTTGTTCCTAAACAATGCAATATTATGCCTATCAAAACCCATAATCTATTCTAAGGAGTAGATCTAGGGGAATTCTGAAGATACTAGGCTTCTCATCCAAAATTAAAAAGACCAAATCCACTTAGGAGATGACGTAAGGCTATTTCCTTCAATGCATTTCTTCTGTATCACAAAACTGCAATTTTAGGTTTTGTTATTTAATTCAAACAGCAACAGATCATTTTTTAATTTCAGGGTAGATTCCACACATGAGGCAAAAGATTTCCCTAATGTGATACTTTCTATTGTTAGTTGGAACAATAGATAAGCAACTTGGATACAACACAAGCTTGCTTTGATTTATAGTCTGCAGTAGAAGGCAATTTTTTTTTAGCAAATGGAAACCAATTGCGGGGGGGGGGGGGGGAGTAGAGAAGAGGGGAAGAAAGCTCCCTTGGCATTAATTTGGTGAGTCAATTCATGATCAGGTGCAACAGCACTCACTGTAACTGCTAATAATATATCCTAAAGCTGGACAAGCACACCAGACCTGATCCAGGGCCAAGGGAAGCTACAGATTGTCCTTCAAGAAAACTGGCATGGGATTAAATCTGACTGATATTTTAAAGCTAAAATATAAAACTGGAGGTGGGAAAGACAAATGTAAAATTCATTATATTATCCTGTGAAGGAATTCTAATTATTTCTAAGAGGTCAACAGAGCTTGATACTGAAGAATAAAGTGCAGGTCAGAAAAATAGTACGTGTTTTGAGTGTGTGACTGAAAGGAGAGAAAAGGAAGAGAAAGAAAATTAATAGACACTCTCTGAAACAGTGTTAGATCACAGAAGGATTAGAAGAATGGAACTTGGAAAAGTGTTTTGCTTCAGTGGAAGAAGGCTGCTGCTTCACTGTACTGTTTTTGATTCCTGCTGCTGGTACTATTTAATTTTTATTAATTCCTCCATTTGGTCAAGTTCACTCTGTCTTGGCTTGTCGGATCAAGTCTTTGGCTAGAACAAGTCTTTGTTGTTTTTTGTTGGTCTTTGTGAATGGCAGCTTCTATTTTCCCTGTTTTTTCTGCACTTCTGAGGAATTGCAACTATTCTTCTCATTCTAAAATAAGTGAAAAGAATATGTACAGGAAGTTTACAGGACATGTTGGCCACAAGGGAGGATTAGGTACCTATAACATATAAACTTTGATGATGTGCATCTGACCCAATTTTTGTCAAGCACAATATGCAAAAGCAAGTCAGCATGTCCTCTTCTCAAAATGTAGTAGCTAAATATAATATAATAATGATAATAATGCTAACAATTATAATAATGGTGATAATACTAATAATACAATAATAACTACTTGAAAATTCTATTGTATACATTCAAGACAATCAAAATTACCAAAAACGCTTAAAATGCCAATCAAGACCTTAATACTCTTCATAAAACTTGACTCATTTTTAGTGTAACCCTTGTATTAGAAGATAATGGAATCAAAAAACAAGCAAATCAAACTAATTTAAATTTCAAAGAATAAATATGAGGATTTCTGGAAGGAATTTAAAAAAAATGGAAAAAAAATCATGTTAAACACTGATATTTCTTTGAATCATTTCTTCCTAGTAGGAAAACTTGTTGGGAAAATGCATGTCTTACAAAAGTTACCAATAATATTACCACTTAATTTAAAATGTGGATTTCACAGAATCACAAGATGTCTGAGGTTGGAAGGGACATCTGGAGGTCATTTGGTCCAGCTGCCCTGCCCAAGCAGGGCCACCTACAACAGGCTGCCCAGGATCATGTCTAGATGACTTTGTGTATTTCCAAGGATGGAGACTCTACAGCCTCACTGGGAAACCTGCCCCTGTGCTTGGTGGCTGTGAAAATAAAAAAGTGTTTCCTGATGTTCATAGGGAACATCCTGTGTTTCAGTTTGTGACCATTGTCTCTGGTCATGTCACTGAGTACCACTGAAAAGATCCTGTCTTCTTCCCTTCAGGTATTTGTACACATTGGTGAGTTTCCCTCTGAAATTAGTTTCTTCCTCCAGGCTAAACAGTTGCAGATCTCTCAGCCTTTCCTCATAAGAGAGGTGCTCCAGCCACTTAATCAACTTTGTGACCCTTTGCTGGCCTCTTTCCAGTATGTTCATGTCTCTCTTGTACTGGAGAGCACAGAACTGGATTCAAAGTTCCAGATATTGCCACACCAGGGGTGAGGGGAAGGTTCACTTCCTTTGACCTGCTGGCAGTATATTACCTAATGCAGCCCATTAGCAGCCCTTGCAGCAAGGACACATTGCTGGCTCATGTTCTACTTGGTGTCCACCAGGACCCCCAAGGCCTTTTCTGACAAGATGTCTTCCAGCTGGGTTGCCCCCAGCATACATTGGTGTATGGGGTTGTTCCTTCCCACGTGCCCAACTCTGCACTTCCCTTTGTTGAAATTCATGAGGTACCTGACAGACCCTTTCTCTAGCCTGTCAAGGTCTCTCTAGATGGCAGCATGACCCCCCCATCATATCAGCCACTCCTCCCAGTTTTATATCATCAGAAAACTTGTTCAGGGTACACTCTCTCCCATTATCCAGATCATTAACAAAGATATTGAACAGGATAGAACTCAGTATTTTACTTGGGGTACACCACTAGTTACTGGCCTCTAACTAGACTTTGTACTGCTGATCACCACCCTCTGAGCCTGGCCATTCCGTTATTTTTTAAACCATCACATTATGTTCTCACACAGCCCATACATCAACAGATTCTCTAAGAGGATCTTATGGAAGACAGTGTTGAAAGCTCTGCTGAAACCAAAATAGACAATATCCACTACTTTGCCCTCATCTACCAGGCCAGTCATTTCACTGTAGAAGGTTGTCACGTTGGTCAAGAGTGACTTCCCCTTCATGAATCTATGCTGCTTACTCCCTATCATCTTCATGTCATCCATATGCCTGGAAATAATTCACAGGAGCAGATGTTGTGTAACCTTCCCAGGCATCAAAGTGAGGCTGACCAGCCTGCAGTTCCATGAGTTCTTCTTGCCCTTTCTGAAGATGAGTAACATTTGCTTTTCTCCTGTGCTCAGGCACCTCTCCCAGTTGTCATGATCTTTCAAAGATTATCAAGAATGGCCTCACAATTGCATCTGCCAGCTCCCTCAGCACTCACGGGTTCATCCCATAAGGGTCTAAGGACTTAGGTGTGTCCAATTCCCTTACGTATTCTCTAACCTGGTGCTCTTCCTTCAAGGATAAATCTACATTGTTCCAGGCTTCCCCACTGGTTGTCAGTGCCTGGGTTTTACTGAAAGTCAGTCTGACTAGTAGAGCCTGAGGTGAAGAAAGTATTCAATACCTGTGTCACCAAGTCCTCTGTCCCATTCAGCAATGGGTCCACATTTTCCACAGTTTTCCTTTTGCCACTTAGGTACTTACAGAAGCCTTTATTACTGCCTTTTACAAACCTTGCAAAATTTAACTTCAGGTGAGTTTTGGCCTTCCTAAGCACATCTCTGCATGCTTGGACAGTGCCTCTGTATTCCCAAGTTGCCTGTACCCACTTCCACCTTTTTTATGCTTCCTTTTTATGTTTGAGTTTGGCCAGGAGGTCCTTGTTCATGCAAACAGGCCTTCTGGCATTTTTGCCTGACTTCCTGATCATTGGGATGAACTGGTCTTGAGCTTGGAGAAGGTTATCCTTGA
This sequence comes from Falco cherrug, assembly GCF_023634085.1. Taxonomy (NCBI): domain Eukaryota; kingdom Metazoa; phylum Chordata; class Aves; order Falconiformes; family Falconidae; genus Falco; species Falco cherrug. The sequence continues at coordinate 73,848,490 of NC_073698.1, read as the reverse complement.
ATATTAACCAGCTTTCTTGGTCCCATCTTCCCTCCAGAGCCTTATCCCATGGGATTTTGAAGTGGCCAAAGTCTGCTCTTCTGAAGTCCAGGTTTGCTCTCCTCCTTGCCCTCAGGATTCTGAACTCCACATCTCATTGTCATTGCAGCCAACACTGGCTTTGTCCTCCACACCCCTGATGAGTCCTTCCTTGTTGCTGAGTATGAGATCCAGCAGAGCACCTCTTCTTGCTGGCTCCGTTGTCACTTAGGTGATGAAGTTGGAACATATGCCCTTCAGGAACCTGTTAGATTGCTTATGCCATACCGTGCTATTCCTTCCTCAGATATCATGATGGTTGAATGAAGGCCTTGAAGACCAGCACCTGCGAACCTGAGGCTACCTCTGGCTGTCTGTAGAGGGCCTCATCCACTTGTTCTTCCTGGTCAGGCAACCTGTAGCAGATACCCACTGTGTCAGCCCTACCGTCTTCCCTCTACTCTTTACTCAATGTCTCAGTTGGCTCATCATCTGTCCCTAGCCAGAGCTCCATGCATTCTGGCTGTTCTTTCACATAAAGGACGCCCCTTCTTATCTTCCTGGTCTGTATTTCCCATGGAGCCTGTATCTCTCCATTGCAACCCTCCAGTCATGCAAACCATGCCACCATATCTCCATGATCGCAACAAGATCATAGCCCTGCAGCTATTCTGTAATTCCAGTTTATTCCCCCTGCTGTGTTTATTACCATACAGATTCGTATCGGAGTTGCTACAGAAAAAATATTATATCACTCTAATGCCTATTACCATCAGATAGCAGCACAATGATGGAAAACTAGTTTCTAAAGAAAATAGACAAAATAGAAAGTTTTAAAGAATTACGAACTGCACAAAGTGAGAGAGAATGGGTTTGTTGTTTATTATAGCAGTCTGTGGAAAAGAGAGCTTGTGGGACATACAAGACCTAAATACAATTTTTCAAAGGTAATATTATGCCCTGTTCATGATAGAGGAAATTATAAGAAAGCAAGCTTTCCAGCCCTTTATCATATGGTAGATTATTCCATCAGTAACTTAAGATCAGGATTTTGGCAGTCAAAATGACAGAGAAGATAAAAATGCTATGCTATTGTTTTTTAACATATCTATCATAGAGTCTGCCTGGCACTAGAAGTTTTACACAAAAATTATTTATTTCAGCTAGCTAAACGCCTAAGGCATCAGCACTGAAATGGTCATAGACAACGCAGTAGTTTAGGGGAGTGAGCATCAAAGAGCCTAACTGCTTATGGGAATAAAATCTGAGTAGTTATAGAAAGGTTTCCGGTCACAAGTCACACAGCAATTGCAGTCAAGCCCCATACAACGTACATATATTTTGTGACAGTTTTATATGCTCCAAAGAGCAACTGAGTTATCCTTAGTTTGGCTGAGTTTTTGGTAAAGGCCATTATAAAAAGTTAGCAAACCTACCATACATACACAGTTTCTCTCAGCTTTCTCACTCACACTTCCTGTCTTTATTATTTTGTATATCCAGGTAGATTTCCATGTCCTGTAAGATATGAATGAGAGGAACAGGAGCAGTAAGGGGAAACCTTGTCTTGTATGCAGTGTATGAGAATTATGTGTAAATGTATCACTACTCTGGTGCAGAGAAGAAATCATTTCAATTCCATATATTTACTATTAAAAATAGATAGTAATTAGATAACATTACTATACAAGTATAAAATGTGCCAGCCATTAAGTTTGGGGGTTTTTAATTCTGTGGAGTTTTCGTTCTTTCTTCTCTCAATTTAAAAGGTCTTGGAGGAAGAACATGTTTGAATGTATACAAATTTATCCACTGGTCTAACATTAAAAATCTAGCACATAAAACACAACAATCCAGAAAGACAGGATTCCTCTATATTTCAAAGAAAAAGATTAAAGTTTTGTGTGATGATAGGTGGCAATATTCACTGCCAATTATTTGCTTAATATATATCTTTTATTTGTAAGCATCTCTTAAGTGTTTGGTTGGGATTCAACTGGCTGCATGTCAGAAACTATAGCATAGATGTCTACATGTCTGTTAATCAATGTGTGTCTATTTATAGCAATGGAAAGAAACAGACATTTCTAAAATGTCATTCATCATGTCCCAAAGTAGACATCTACATTTAGTGAAAACTGTCACCCCTGGAAATCATGTTTCTCTCATTACCGCATAGGGAGTTCAGGATTATCAGGTCATATGTAGATACCCACAGTCAGATGTAGACATCTAAATTCAGGGAAGGGAAGATTTCTGTGTTCATCCTCTGTGCAAATGATCTAAATGTCAAATGTTGTCATGTGGCTTACCCTCAGTACCTGCTGTTCCAAATTATGTGATATGCTTTAATGTTAAATGGTGTGCAAATAGAGAACAGGAAGTCCTAAATTATAAAACCTAAAATTGTTGAATACAAGACTACACCTCCTTTCATAGCTTTCCTGTCCTCTTGCCTCATATGGAACTGGAGCACTAGCAGGTAAGAATACAAGCACCAGGCGGACTTTGGGATGGTGGTTCAGGAATACATGTCGGTGTTTCATTACCAGAGATTCCCAGGTTTAAAACCTTACTGTTAGCCTACATGTTAAAGAAAACTTCAGTCTTCATCCAATTTTTGAAACTCTTCCCTTGTTTCCTTTATTTTTATAAAAGAATTCTCATTTCCTTTATTGTACCATTCTTGCAAACTAAAAACTGAATTTTCAGATTAATTTAAATACACCATACCCTCAAAATGTGTATCACTCCATTTAGGGTTTCAAAGTAAGTACAAGTACTTGATCTCTAGGATCTTATTTAAACTGTGGGACATGGAAGCGTTTCTGATCTCATGAGTCCATATGCACACACCTGCCATGTCTACACAGAAGCCTGGGTGTAGAGCGAGAATGATCCTTTTCTTTCCAGTCTCAACTATTCCTGCCTTGTTTGTTTTGTTTTTGTTTTTGTTTTTTTTTCTGGAAAAGTGGAAGATATTGTGTGTAAGCTAGATGGGAGCCCTGGTGCAGACCAGTTTAGCACCCAACTAAGAGATCTGGTGGACTAAATTTTTAGATTGCCCAGCATCGTACATCTTCTACACTTGATTTCATGGTTAAAAGCTTGAGCAGGCTGTAGTGGGAAGTCATCTCAGTGACCTCCCAGAATAGAACTGAAATGTTTTGCTTATTTAGAGTAATGATACACAAAACAAGTCCAGCTCAGAGTCCAGGGAAATGAGTGGAGAACTATGAATCACTGAGTTATCACTGCAAGGAAAGGTGGCTAGGCAGAGCTCAGTTACTCAAATTACATTTAGTCAGGTCTAACACCTAGGGCTCCTCAGGAGCAATTGTCAGGTAAGAAAATAAAATACTGGCATGATTCTCAATTGTTTCTTATTTGTTAGTGGTCACTCTAACTCACTGTGACAAGTGAATGACTGCAAGTAGGTGTGACTGGGTCCTGTCTGACTGAAAGGGAATATGTTTGCACAACTGCATAAGAATGAATGCCATTACTGAGAGCCTGCAGAATGTGTATAAATTAGGGCATTGACCTGTGGGAAAAGGTACAGGTCCAGTGCCAAATGTCTTGTGTATGTTTCAGTTTGAACCCATATTTTAAAATAACAGGACAGTATACATTGGAGGCATATCTTATTCCATCTCCCAGAAAAGCCCTAAGGAACTGTGTATGTTTACAAGATTCGATTAGTTATACAGTGACTTTTTCCCACTAAATAGTACAAGAAGGTACTCTGCTGCTTCTATTACTTTTTGGTTTTATTTAACGTAATAGTAATTTAGAAAGACAAATGTTTCATGGAACTGATTCATTAGCTCACCTAGTAGAGCTCCATTTGTGGGTTTGCAACATCAAAACATTCTGTTTTTCCATTAATTAATGTGTAGAAATGTACAGTACATCCATATATAAGTGGCAGCAAACTTCTGAAGCTGTTACATGTCCTAGAATATTTTCGCATTTTGTCTGCTAAGGAATATTGACAAGTGCCAATGGATGCAGTAAAAGAAATTGACAGTATAAAGCCAGCCTTTCTTCCTCGCTGTCTGTGGGGATTAGAGAAACAAGGCACTGAACACAAGAGAGGATTTTTTTCTTTCCTGATGTAATAACTCTATGTAAATTATGTTTTAGGTAGCCTAGTGAAATTGGCATCTTAAATGGAAAGGAAGTCATTTAAAATCTTGATGTGAATAAATTTATAGCATCTGATACATAACGCTGTGACTAAGTGTTTAACTTTCAAATAACTGGTAATTTTATGTAAAGGTTTTAAATTAAATGAATACATTTTAGGGCATGGTAAGGGTTTCAGGATTTCCAGCTCCCGCCCCCAAAAACAGCCATTAGAATCCAAGCTTCCAATTAATGGTGAGCTGCATGCAGTACAGTGCTGGCTTAACAATTCTGAACAGAAAGGTTTGAAACTAGATAACAACCTGTGGGCTGTAAACAGGGTAGGCTTAAGTCTTGCTGATTTTAATGTGGTCTGATCAAGAGGACTGTAAATGAAAGACTCTTCTCTAGCTTGCCCACTAATTTGAATTGTGCTCATTTAACTTGCTTCCAATACCAGCATTATTACCTAAACATTTATAGTATCATAAATGAAGAATGAAAAATATCCTGAAAGATGTATGGTGGGTTTTTTCTTAAAATAAATATGCATGAAAAGAATATTCCTAGAGATGAAATGGAGACTTATGTAGAAAAAATAAGCTGCTCTCTAACACATTTCTCTTATTGTTTATGAAACTTCCCACTAATTGCCTATTCAACCAACCTTTCCCTGACCCCTCTTTTTCTTTACTTTTTTTTTTTTTTTTCACCACGTGTGTAGGGTTACTGGTCAGATGCATTGTGTTTAATGGGAGCTGAGGGACATGCAAAGTTTGGGTGGAAGAAAACTGGAAATTAAAAAGATGACAACAGTATACTTTAAAAAATATTTCAGAAATCAGGAAGAACTGTGCTGATAGCGTCATCTGAGTGGGGAAAGTTTTTACAGATGGCAATTATTGTCTACATTTACTCATGTTTACTGCTAGCAATAGTTACTCTACTATTATCACAAGCTCCTCAGCCACACTGTAGATATTTCCTCAGTAGGCCCTTCCTCCTTCATGGGACAAAAATTGTTTTCACATGGTGAGATATTACAGTACCATAAGACATTTTGTGAAGCCAAGACATGGTCAATCGCGTCCTTTTTACCGGCATCTAACTTCACTGCTGTATCACCAAATCCTTAACTATGAGGAGAATATCAAGATGAAAGTGACGTGTGGGGACTGACACCCCACTAGAGATGTACAGCTTCTGAGACATCAGGCTAAATTAGAGGTGTTACCTCACCACTCTCTATGGCTGTTATTTCAGTATTGCCCTAGCTGCTGCTTTCATTATCATTTCATTGTCATAAAAATACTGTCTAGCAAAGGAGGACTTCCATGAGAGGTTTCTTGCTGAAGCAGCAGCTCCATCTGGTCTCCTGGGGTCTTTGGAGGGTGGAAATGCCAGGCAAACTGCTGGCTGCAAGGGTAGAAACAGATTGGTGAGGGGTTGGGTAAATCACGGGTCCTGGCTTGAGGTTTTGCCCAGATGCAGTGCTGGAGGCAGCTTCCCATGGTGGCAAGGTTGGTGGGACGTAGAGGCAAAGGTCTTTGGTGACTTGCACTAAGATTGCACAGCTAGATGAACAAGGAAACTGTTGCAAGAGACGAGGTCAGAGGGTGTGGATCTGGCAAGAGGAGTACAAATCAGGAAAATATATAATTTTAAATTAGCTTATTTCCCTATGAAATAGACCGGGAAGAATAGTATGAAATAGCATAACATAAAATAATATAAAATTAACAATAACCAAGAAGTCCCTCCCCGGTCCTACTCTTCTCTGCAAAACAGATACTTAAACTAGGTTGAACAAATACTCAGCATTGTCACTGAGCAGAAAATGTTTGGCATTTTGACACTTGTTTTGATCTGGACAGGCACAGCAGGTTATGAAACAACATACAGTTCAGAAAATACAAAAAAAAATAAATATATAAATTTAACTTTTATTTACTTATATGACATTTTCTGAAAGAAAGCCAGCTTTTGATGCATTTTCCCTCCATATAAAAGAGTAATGTTACTCCATGACCACTGGAATTAATGCAGCCTCCTTTCCTGTGGTTTTATGTTCTTTGAGCCATCAACCATCTGATGATTACAATAATCTCCATTCCCTTCTGTGTGCTCCCTGGGTAAGAGGCAACCCAAGACAGGCAGTCTGGAGGTAAACCTGTGATGTTGAGTTCAGCAGTCCTTCCTTATGTGCCTGTTCAGTCATACCTAGAGGTGGAGGTACTGCTCTGGACCCATCTCCTCTGACAAGACACTGGTGTGCTAAAAATAATAGACTGTAATTAGCTTTGAGACATCTACATCAGGGGTCTGGGTTTTTTTCCCAGTTTAATAAAAACTGGCCAATACACTGAGAAATTATTCAAGGAGACTGACAAGTGAGATGGGTAAACAGCACAGTCCCCTAAGTTTACAGCTTTGCAGACTAAAAAAATTCAGTTTGGGCGTGGTTTGTTGTTTTTTTTATAAGAAATGATTTTCTATCATGACTACCTGATACTGAAAATCTCCACTGCATGTGCTCACTATAGGTTATTAAACACTGAGCTCTTTTGAAAATTGGACAGCTCATCATAATCTGGATCATGGTGCAATTGCAAAAGAAGAAATTGTTTGCAAAATCTTTTCACCTCTCTATTGTCAAAATCTTTTCACAGTCTTCTAAAAAAGTGGGTATTTGGTTATGTTTTATCTGGAAAACAAAAGGTGAACAGACAATCAAGCAAATAAACAGACTGAACTAATTGCCTAAATTAGTCAAAGCAGATAATTAATTTGGCCAGCATACTTACAGTCCCAGATGAGTTTTTGGCCAGGACACTAGTGCTAATATTTTTAAGCACACCAAGTATGCAACGGGATACAGTTGTTAGAGGGGCAGGGCATCAGCTTTCGCTCCAGAGAACAGGTCTATTTGCAGGCTGATCCAGACATGCAAGGCACTGCTTCATGCCTGGACCAGGGCAAGTTCAAAGCTGCCCCGTTGCCTTGTGACCATGACCGCCTCCTGCTGTATCCTGAGCTCTCTTTGGACACCTCCTATGCAATCCTAACCCAGCCTGACCTCATGTAACTCGTGAGACCTGATGAAGGATTGCACTATCACCCTATATGGCATATTTTCAGCTTAAAGGAATTTACATAAATCCTGACAGAAGAAAGAATACGTACTTTCTATCTGGTAAACAAGAAACTCGGAATCCTGTGTTGGAGATACTTGGCTGAATGTCTACAAGTTTTCTGCAGTATTTGTAGAATGTCTCAAAGCATAGAATTTCCATGTCACTTTACTCTGAAAATTCATTTCATTTTTCTGTGCTTTAGAATGCAAATCAATCCAAAGAAATGGGAGTCATTAAAATGTAATAATTCCCTTCCAGAGCATTACATTGCATTTTGTTATGCACTGTTTACATTATTCACTGCATTGTCTAGTACACTATATTAGTGACATCTCAAAAGGTAACAGTGAAATAAGGAAAACAGTCTATTAACTTAAGAGTGTTTTTAAAAATGTTTATGGCCCACTAGCTGGTCATACTTAAAACATATTTTTTTTCACAACAAAGCAGCATTAGTAAAGCAGCTTATTTATCATTATCTATTTTGTAAATATTTGCTGAACATATTGAATATTTTTATTGGTGCCTATCAAAACCTGACTTATAATTTTCAAAACATTTTTTTTAACTGATTTGTAAGATAGTATGAAATGGTGATGTGTTCATATTTTTCAGCTGTCTTGAATGGGCACAGTATACCTTATTTATTTCTTGGGATAAAGGTGATCCATAATTTCAAAGAAAAAATCTTACATTTTAAAAAAAATATAGTAGTATCAGGATATCATGTCATGCAATTCCAGCCAATAAATGAGAAGAATTTGTAGAAAGAAGTGATACTAAGTTTGTTTATTTTGTGTTCTTAGATTACTATTCCTAAACCAGCACTATTAGAACATGAAATAATGAAGGTAATTAGCTTTTCATGTTATTAACTGATAGAATTTACTACATTTCCCAGGTTTCAGAACAAATACTAGCTTTTCAGGCACCAAGCAATGAGCAGTGATTCAAGGTATCCTAAACTTCTACTACAGACCTTTACTCCTTATTAGACTAAACATTAAATTGTGAATATATCCATACCATTTATGTGTATGAAGCCCTGCAGGATATCTCTGTTTTTCTGTTGGTAGAAATGAAAACATTTTTTTGACCCACATTCTTTGCAGCTTATAGACTAGTCCTTTATTTCACTGTCATGAAAACCCCAAAACCTACAACCAGAACAGGAAATTTCACACACAGCTCTCTGTCTAGAGTACAGGAGCCATAATGGGTTCGTTATCCTCAGATGCTATGTGCAGCAACTGGTCCTTAAAGAAATGGATTGGGTTTGTTGCTTAGCATGTTCCAGTTGAATGTAATTGCTCAATACCTACACATATTCCTTAAGCTTGCAGGCTTACTTTCACAGTAGATCTCCATTTGTCTACCACAGCAGGAAGTTAAACCAAGTTCCTTGTAATTGGTTCATTTCCTTAGGGCTGAATTACGGTTTCTACATTTTGAAGCACAGGGGGATGGCTAGCAGCCTTGGCTTTAAGCTGTGAAGAAGGAGGTGTTATGACTGGAAAATGTTACTGTAGGAAGTGAACTTCAAAGCGCAAAGGAGAAGCAAGTGCCAAGCGCCCTTTTGACAGGCACCTTAACCACCACATAAATAGACCTCCCACTTAACTAAACTCACAATAATAATGAATTATAGCATGGGAAAACTGCCCTCTTTAGCTGTGCAACTGCGGCATCTTTGCTTTGCGAATATACTCTGCATATACATATATATTTACAAACTTAAAGACTTTACCTCTATTTGTGGATGGCAGATATATCACTTGCAATATAACCCAGCTGGAGCACACATACCGACGCAAACTGACATGTAATTTTATGAAAAATTACTTTTGGTTTTGCTGGTTTCCCTTAGAAAAAAATGACGGTGTAGTAAGAAAGCATACATTGACATTTATTTATCCCCTTTAACAAGGACAACACAAAATGAGCAAAACTGAACAAAACTGTAGGCACTTCTGTCTTTTTTATGTACATAGTATTTGCTTTCTTTACTAAGTCTTTAATTTCCTTTCATGTATTTTAAGAGTTTAATCCGTACCTTAAATCACAAGCATTTCTGTGGTCTGTTAGGAGGGGTTTTGGGGTTTTTTTAGATACTCAGTTTCATGATGTTGAGAAATCATTTCACAACAAACTAAACTTTTTTACTTTCCTGGGGTTTTTAAAAATCACTATGGAAAAAATGCAGTTTTGCTTATAATGTAATTTATTTTACAGTATTACTATTTGTTAGTTTCAATTTTCACTTCTGAGCAATCCAAAGAAGTAAAATTTATATTCTTTTCCATTTGAAAAGCAGTGAGAAAAGATGAGAAGGTGGAGAAAAACCTATTTTGACATAACATAACTATTTAAAATTTGTAGAAATTTACTAAAATTTTGGTAAGTAAAGGTATTTGGTAAATACAGGAAAGCAGATCTACTGTAGTTAACAATTTACCCACAGCAATACACTTTATTTTTTTCTAGATAGAAAAAAAAATACGTTTTTTCCTTCATTAATCTCTTAATTCATTTCAGACCAGCCATTCTGAAGGTGAAACCACTACAGGAGGGGAAGAGACATTGTTGATAAGTTCTTACCTTACTCGGAAGAGATGTACTGATGTGGTTAAAACTGTGCGATTCACTCTTCCTAACTGGGACACAGTTATTTATAGGTGAAACAAGACTTTAGGTGAATAAAAATAATTCTTGATAAGGAAAGGAATAACAGATTATTGGTTTGGGACATCTTTATGCAGTTGTAACTACACTCATGCTATGGGATGTATCTATTTTTATTTGTTCACTCTTTTTTTTGGGAAAAATTTACCTTGCTTAAAAATGATTTGTCACAATAGCTGTAATTACTTCTGTATGCAAATTAAACTTGACTAATATATCTGGCTGAAAAAAGCATCCTTTAAATTAACAATTATATTTGGGGAGTTACCTTCAGAACAGGTCTAGGTCCTTTTCACAGGATAAAGGAAGTGGATGCCCCCATAGTGCCCACGGAAGGTACCCACATGAGAGAGTTGGAACCTGCTCCAAATCAGGCATGAAAGGTGTTTGAACTTATGTGCTCTAGCTTCATGCTTCTCAGCAGTCACTTCTAAGGTTAAGTTTGATTCAGATCTTCAGCTTACATTATCCATTCTCTAATAGCTAAAAGATTATTTTATTGTTTATAAAAAGACAAAAAGCCACTTCCCCATAGCAGAATCCCCTCTGTCATAATGATTGTGAAATTTTGTAAAAGTAATTTCAAGTCTCTGACCTAAATTGGGTCTATGTGACTGCTTAGACCAGTAGGTTATAAGGCACTGAAATTTTGCAAGTCCTTGAGATGTAAACAAGGTCTGAGTGTTAATGAAATGAGTGTTAATGAACACAGAACACTTTTTATCATTTGTAGGTCTCCCAAGTAAAATTTACTATTTATATTGCTTAAATTATGTGTTTGTAGCTTTCTTGTATAGTTTTCCTGAAAGTGTTACATGCTCTGTTTCTCAGTTCTACCTGAATTGATGAAGACAGCATAAATGACAAATATGACCAATGAGGAAAAGTTCAGGCATCTGTGACTGCCTAACACTCTGTTATTTCTCCATTTATAGAAGATGCTTTTGGCACAGTTGAATGTGAG